>NW_019385086.1:397740-412664 GCF_000671375.1 Centruroides sculpturatus
TAAGTAACAATGGAAGTGTCAACAATGGAAATGCTACGTAACAATGGAATTGTTAAGAGAAAGCGACGTGCAAGACGCAGATGCAGTTTTTTTCGTTTTTGCGGGAAATCGAACATATTTTTAGACCCATCTAAAAATTCTCTAATTAGTCTGGAAACAAGGGGGCCCAATTCTTGCATTCTGTGAAAACGGGTAAGGTTTACTGTAACGTAATAATCTTTATCTTAGTTATCGTTACTTTTGCCCGAGCAACGCCAGGCCCACCTGCTAGTTATTAATATATATTTGCTATTGTTTTTCTTCTTCTAATATCCGAATAAATGAAAACACGACAATTTGAAATAATATTTTAACAATAAGACAAAGTAAAATAGGAAAATAGTTTAATATAGAATAGAATCAGTTTATTAACATAATAGGCAATTGCCTGTTACAAGGGCGTACATAACATTAATAAAAGATAGAAAACAAACATTTAATAACAAAGAATCAAACAAACTACATTATTTGAGGTAGCTTATAGTATTTAAGATTTTACCATCAAAAGTTTTCTAACACCATTATAGAAATTAAAAATTTCGTTAGTAGTAGCCTGATTAAACTTATCATACATGTAACTCACTAGACCTTGGTTGACATTTTGATCTTCAGTGGTTTCTGAGTCTTGATCTTTATCAAAGTCGCAGCCATAAAATAAATGAATTTTTGATAATAGTCTTTTACAGTTTAGACAAGTTGACTTGTCATATTCTAAATATTTTCCTACTAATATTAGTCCACGTTGATTCAGTCTCATCTGGATAAAAAATTTTTCGACTTGAAAAGTTAAGTTCGTGAAAATATAATTGTTGATAAACGGATAGTTTAAAGAGGGAGTTATAGTAAAACTTATTACTTCTATTACGAATATCATTATTATCTTGAACTATAGAACATTCTATAACTCTATGCATTAATTGGTTGATATATTGATTATTATTTCTGAGATAATCAATGACTAGTTCGATAGAAAATCCATATTCATTAAATATATGCGACAGTTGAATAATCAAATTTCGATTTGTATTTATCTTCTGAGATCTATTGTATAATAGTAGTGCAAGCTTACTAGACAAGTCATCTATGTTAATTATCTTTTGTAACCATTTCAAGCAAGCTTTAAACAAAATCGTTTTTATTTTATATCTATTAAATTCCAAACGAAGAACACTCCCCGGCACATTGAACTCCAACTGATAAAGCTTACGTATAAATATATTTTGAAGTTTTTCAAACCTATTGAATTTGTTAAGACACCAAATAGGAGCAGCATACAACAAGGCGTTTAACACTATAGAATTGAACAGTTTAAAGTGAGTTTTATTATTTCTTATTTTTGTTTTAGAAAATAAAATTATCAAATTATTCAAAAGATTCCTGGATTTACGAGTAATATATTTATAGTGTTTTTCAAATGACAAATTAAAGGTCCAAATGAGGCCTAAAAATTTCTTTTCATTGACAACATTTAATTTTTCATCTTGAATATAAAAAGACATGACTTTTTTAGACATTTTATTCCCATTTCTAAAGATCATGACCTCAGATTTATTAGGATTAATTTTAACCCTCAACTTATGTAAGTATTCAGTAATTTGTAAAATTATACGTCGAAGAGCAACTGCAGATGGAACAACAATGACTATGTCGTCAGCATAAGATAATGAATGAATACAAATGTTGTCAATGTAGATACCGTCGTTTTCGTTCGTAAAACAATCGTTCAAGTCAAATAAATAAAAGTTAAACAAATAAGGGGATAGAGGATCACCCTGTAACAATCCCCTACAAACAGTAATTGGATTACCACATTAATTATTTTGTTTAATTATAACATTGTAATTACCATAAAGTTGACCAATAATATTTATTAGACGTTTACTAGCTTGATGTTTAAGTAATTTATTTTGGAGCAATTTTATGGGTATTGAATCGTATGCTTTTGATAAATCCAGAAAAATAGCAAAAACTTTACTTCTCTTTTTTAGTAACTGCGATTGTATTAATGTCAGTAAAACAAATAAGGCTTTTTGCGTGCCCCTTTAATTATTATATTAAATAGTTTAATATAATAATTATTTAAATTATATTTGTTACTTATTTATTAAATATCTATACAACGTGTTGATTTTAAAATTATCTATTTTTCGTCTATAAAATTTAATCCATAAATTTTTTTGGTAGTAAAATCGACTTGCCATTGATCTTTTCCTGATAATTGATGCTTTTTAACAGAATCTATAGCCCAAAATTTCTCTTGAAAAACTAATTTTGTGATCAGTGCTATCCAAACCACTACTACTACTATCTACACCATAGACTTCTATACATACTTTTTTTCCCGCGAGTTTTAATAGAATTTGTTGCCAATAAACATCCAAGAACAGTCAGTATGTCATCATCAGATGCCATGGCCGACTGACTGACTGAGAGACAATGGCGTAGCGAACATAACTGGCGCCCGGGGCACGATACTATATTGGAGCCCCTTCCCCTCCAGAAACAAATCTTGTTTGTCTTGGAGACCATTTGGGGCCCCTCTGCGAATGGCGCTCGGGGCAAGCTGCCCCACAATAGCTACGCCTCTGCTGAGAGATTTTCTTCTTCGTGTGTGGGCGATAGGAAATTCTGAAGTTCCTCAAGGTCAGGCAGCCCCAAAGGAGTGATCCTGCGGTTCCTCTCGTACCGCGCAGGATTACTCTCGCAACGACTTCCGTTGCCGCGGCTAGGGGTCTTCTGCCTTAGGGGCGTTTAGTCATAATCCCACGAACAATAGCTTCGCGCTACTGGTCACTCGACCAAGCATATGTACAGTACAAAGTGTCCGTTACACCCACACACTAACATTCATACATACAGAAAAACTCCCGATTTTTTTTTTTTGGCATTTCTAGACTTTTCAAGGTTCCCTGAGACCAAAATTATAGAAAGCTTAGTTAATGATTTTTTGATCGATAGCCATACTTTTCCTCTATTATAGATAACATAAAAGAAAAAGTATTGTTCAATCACAAATGATCATTTTACATTGACTTCTGTTGACTTCCTTATACATGATTGATACAAAGGTAAATTCACTATTTTTAGATACTAAAGATGGTAACTGAATTGACATAAACTAATGAATCGCTATATTATTTGTGAAGCGATTCCTTTATTTAAATTCAACTTTAAAACAGAAATTTGAATGGAAATGAATATTTTTTTCAGCTTTTTCTTTGATGTAATTAGAATGTAGGTAAATAAATAATTCTTGTAGCATTACTAAGAAAATAATATTACGTGATTTGATTTACACACAGATTGGCCGGAACAAATAAAGTAGATGTATTACTTTCTGATTGGTAAATACTTTTATGATTCCAAATTAATGATATATAAAAGACAAGTTTTTTTTATAAAATCAGTAATGTCAAGATTATAAAACTTAGTAACGAAGGAAAGTAATGTTTGCAGAATTTCGTCTGAAAGGTAATGCATAATTTAAACGTTTATAAATAATTTTTACTTCTAAATTTAAAGCGTTAATAATGGTATATTTATTAATTATTCGTTTGTTATTAATAATAAGTTATTAATGTAAAGTATAAAGTAGACTTTTCTTCTTCTTTAAGAAATCTTTTCGTGTACAAACTTAAATTAGGAAAATACATTATAGCTTGCATTTTAGTCCTTTTATTTTGTAAAAACAATAGCAATTTTTTTCTTTCTTATTTTTATGTTTTTTATCATCTGTAACTATAATTATGATAAACTTGGTTTATATAAAACAATCTTATTCAATGTTTACAATATCAAATTATGTTACTTCACTGTATTTCCAAACAATGAATTTTAAATTAACATAATAAAAGGTTCAAACTCAATTGTAATAGCATTGATATTGTATGAATTATTATGTTTGAAAGGTTGTGAATTATCTGTTATCAATTATTAATTATCTACGACAGTATAGTTTATTCTAAATATACACTATCTTATCAAATTTTATATAAATATATAAATCATGTCTTAAAGCATTTACATGATATCAAAATTTGATATTAAAATAATTTAAGAGAATATTATTTATACATAATGTTATTTTTATATACGTGTCTTAGATTTCATTAAATTATAGTGTATATTTATAATTTTTTACATAATTTAGTATAAATACAGTTTACCCCCTATAACATTGTTGATAATTCCGTGTTATATGAATTCCTTGTTATACGAGTCACTTAGATTTTACAAATACGTATGCCGGGCTGTGAACGGCTCTCGTATTTGTAAAATCTAAGTGACTCGTATAACATGTAATTCATATAACACGGAATTATCAACAGTGTTATAGGGGGGTCTACTGTATTTTATTCATTGTTATTCGTAAACGTGAGGACGGCACCTAATAACATACGTCTCACGCGATAATTATATAATTCTGTTTACATTTACGAGTTATGTTTACGTGAAATTACTTAAACCTTTTGGTTGTAACGATTTATCAGTAGCTTCGTTAACTGAAGAGGGGTCTGGTTTTATGGGGTAAGGCAATGCAACACGAAAGAGAACTTTCTATGGGAAACTGGACTCTATTTACTGTTATATACGAGAATATCGCGCTCCCATCAATGAGCTAACCAGATGTTTCCCGGGTTTTATTTACGTGTCTAAGATATAAACTGAGGCCAGTTTCCCTTAGAGAGTTTGCCGGAAGGCATTACTCTTTGGTGGATAGCCAATGTGTTAAGTTGCCGTATGCCATTAACCTTAAACCACTCGACAAATGGCGCGCCTCAGTAAATTAATACAGTAGAGCGTCGAATATCCGAAAGTCAATCATCCGAAAGAATTCCAGTCGGCAAATTTAAATTTTCGCCAGAGTTGTGGCGCTGCAATCTTTGGCTATGTCTTGGGCTACTCAAATATTTTACGTTTTTGATACTAAATTAACTTCTGAAGTATAATTTTTTATTGTTTTTATATTTTTCAATATATTTATTTTGTTCGTACAAAATAAAAAAATAATTTTTAACNGACTTTATAAATTCAAAGAAAACTAACAAATTCCATTTCCAAAATTTTAAACCGTGTGTTAATAGAGGAATTTAATAAGATTTGAACACAAAAACTTGCTTGGTTTTAGCTGTTTAAGTTTTCAAAAAGGATTTTCCCATAGGAAAAATCATTATACTGTATTTTTAAAACCATATGCCAAAGATCGAGTGCAATTGGCGTTAAAAATTTAAAGTTTTTTTTAAATTATTTTTCTGTGTTTTATTTCTATTAAGAGTGTTTTTCCTTCTCAATTTCTTTACAGATATCCCATAGAAAGGAATTCGTCCAATATTGTCAGGCATAGTTGCTCTCGTATTTGTAAAATCTAAGTGACTCGTATAACATGTAATTCATATAACACGGAATTATCAACAGTGTTATAGGGGGGTCTACTGTATTTTATTCATTGTTATTCGTAAACGTGAGGACGGCACCTAATAACATACGTCTCACGCGATAATTATATAATTCTGTTTACATTTACGAGTTATGTTTACGTGAAATTACTTAAACCTTTTGGTTGTAACGATTTATCAGTAGCTTCGTTAACTGAAGAGGGGTCTGGTTTTATGGGGTAAGGCAATGCAACACGAAAGAGAACTTTCTATGGGAAACTGGACTCTATTTACTGTTATATACGAGAATATCGCGCTTCCATCAATGAGCTAACCAGATGTTTCCCGGGTTTTATTTACGTGTCTAAGATATAAACTGAGGCCAGTTTCCCTTAGAGAGTTTGCCGGAAGGCATTACTCTTTGGTGGATAGCCAATGTGTTAAGTTGCCGTATGCCATTAACCTTAAACCACTCGACAAATGGCGCGCCTCAGTAAATTAATACAGTAGAGCGTCGAATATCCGAAAGTCAATCATCCGAAAGAATTCCAGTCGGCAAATTTAAATTTTCGCCAGAGTTGTGGCGCTGCAATCTTTGGCTATGTCTTGGGCTACTCAAATATTTTACGTTTTTGATACTAAATTAACTTCTGAAGTATAATTTTTTATTGTTTCTATGATAAAAATATATCTAAAATATATCCATGCATTAAATCACCGATTTTTAAAATATAAGTAAAGAAAAAAATTCGTTTACTCTGCAATATTCTTTCAAAGAATATAAATAGTTCAAAAACCTTTGGCTGATATTTTTCTTCAGACACGTACAAAATAAAAAAATAATTTTTAACGATACAATAGTCTTTGTTAGGCTTAACACTGACGAAATTTCAACGCGAAGCGACATGCAACGGAGAAAAATTTCAAAACGGGATAGGTTATATTTTTTCGTACATAATTGGTTATCCGAAAAATAAGTTATCCGAGTGACCNAGATGGGATAAATTAATATATTTTTTCGTACATAATCGGTTATCCGAAACATCGATCTTCTGAACAACCCCAGTCCCCAATTGATTCGGATAATCGACGCTCTACTTGTATAAGTATTTTTTAAATTTTCTTACTATTTATTTTGGTAAATATCTTTCTTTAATTAATATGTTTAAATCAAATTCGATACAGATAAAAAAAAGTATTGAAATTGTATCTTTATTTCGATTCTCTAACACGGCAACACCCCTTTTTTTAATATAGATTCCTCCCATTTGACGTCATGTCATTGTTGTCTAATCCCTTCTTCGCGCGAACAAACAGTTAAATAAATTGAGTTTATTAAATTAATACTGTTTTTTATTTTTATAGAAATATAAAATTCCGAGATGCCATGCGAAGATGATTTATATGCCGTTAATCGATTTGTATCATCCAGTTTTAAATGGTTGGGCTTAAAAATTGGACGGCATCCATTATACTTCATAATCATTCCTTCACTTTTCACCGCATTGATGTGTTTGGGAATCCTAAGATTAAAGGTGTTTGATGATACTGAATATTTATTTCTTCCACTTGACGGTAAAACCGTAAAAGTCAGATCGGAAATAGAAAGATTATTTCCAGAAAATGTCACTGATTTTGATGTTTCGCACATAACGAGATACCGAGGTAGTGGCGTTATTATAGTCACACCCAAATATGGAGAATCTATGCTAAACCAATCGATTTTTGAGGAATTGACGACGTTAAATGAAATAATTTTCAATATATCTGTTGAATGGAAAGGAAAAACTCTGACATACTTAGATATATGTAGAAAATACAAAGGAAAGTGCATTAAAAATGATATTTTGTCGCTAAAAGATAAAATAGAAAAAATTAAAAGTAAAAAGTTTAAAATCAGGTAAGTGATTCTTTTCAGTTTATTGTGTTATTTTTTTAAGTTCGATGTAATCTTCGAATAATATTGACTCATTTCGAATGTAACTAAGAAAGTAAACTGCCAGCTTAATTTTTTTTTCAAATAGAATTCCATTGGGAAGATCAATTTTATTCATTTAATATTAATTAATCTACTAGAACCGCGGTTCCCAAAGTGTGGGTGGTGGACCGCGTTGGGGTTCGCCAGAGATTTTACACAATAAAACAAAAACAGCGATACCGACACTCTTTTATCTTGTATTTACAGCAGAAAATTAGTGTAAAATATGTGCTTGTTTTTCAGAAACTTGTTTCTCTAATCTGAACTCCGTATTCGAAATACACACAATTAAATCATTTCCAAGTTCAAGGCAATTTCTCGCTTGTGTTTTGGTGTAGTCATCGATGAGAAACTTTTTCTGAAAGATGTCCAGTTGCGAATGGTGTCATAAATGCTTAAAGAGGGGGTATAAATAAGAAAAAAAGAAAAGTTCTTAGGGATCGCTAGCAAATATTTACGACTTTATAAATTCAAAGAAAACTAACAAATTCCATTTCCAAAATTTTAAACCGTGTGTTAATAGAGGAATTTAATAAGATTTGAACACAAAAACTTGCTTGGTTTTAGCTGTTTAAGTTTTCAAAAAGGATTTTCCCATAGGAAAAATCATTATACTGTATTTTTAAAACCATATGCCAAAGATCGAGTGCAATTGGCGTTAAAAATTTAAAGTTTTTTTTAAATTATTTTTCTGTGTTTTATTTCTATTAAGAGTGTTTTTCCTTCTCAATTTCTTTACAGATATCCCATAGAAAGGAATTCGTCCAATATTGTCAGGCATAGTTTAAATTTGGGTGGAGTATCTACGGATGAAAACCAATTTGTAACAGATTTCAAAGCAGTTCGTTTAATTTATTTTGTAAATTATAACAATTCTACTAATCGAGAAATTTCCAAACTGTGGGAAGAGAAATTTCTGAAAATTGAATCTCATTTTACTTTCAAATATATTAATGTAATTAAAATGACCGGATTAAGTATCAACATAGAAACGAATTATTTCATTGAAAACATTATAATTCATATTATCATCAGCGGAATCATAACAACAATATTTGTGATGGTTTCGTGTTTATCAACGGATTGGGCAACGAGTAAACCTCTAGTCGGTGTCTGCGGATGCACCTCTTCTTTGTTTGGAGTTATATCAGCCTTTGGTATTTTACTCATTTGTGGAATGAAGTTTATCGAAATAAATAGTCTTATTCCTTTTATTGTTTTAGGTAAGTAAGGACGACTCTCTCATATCCGGACTCTCCCTTATCCGGATAACTCTCGCCCACATTAGTTCGAATATGAGAGAGTGTACTGTATACAATTTGATCCTTTAGTATTTAAACCGAACTTCATTATAATTTTTGAATCTTTATAAAGTACCTTTACTATTATTTAGGTATCGGATTAGATGACTCGTTTGTTTTATTAGCAGCGTGGAGAAGGACTGATTATAAAGATCCAGTAGAGAAAAGACTAAGTTTAGCATATTCTGAAGCAGCAGTGTCTATCACTATAACGTCATTAACTAATATAATCTGTTCGTTGATTGGATTAACTACTAATTATAAAGTAATTCAGATTATGAGTACTTACATGGCCTTAAGCATGTTAATGGATTATATCTTTCAAGTAACGTTTTTTGGTGGATGCCTTGCAATTAGTGGTTATGCCGAAGCTAAAATTCGACAATCAGTGTCTTATTCTCCTGTTAGATGGAATAAAAATTCAGGTAGATATATTTTTATAATTTAAAATTTTATTATAATTATAGCACGCAAAACTACTGGATAAAACTTCGCAATTAAATTTAAAATTTGTCAATTTTGTAAATTGTGTGTTAAAGTCCAATGTTTTCAAGAAGATTCAATTGTAATTTATTAAAGAATTTATTAAAATAGCCATATAGGATGGACAAGGAATTTATAAAGTAGATTATTTTATACGATTAGTTTTTCTTACATTTCTTATTTTTATAATTATAAATATAATTAAATAGCTTTGATTTGGCTAATTTTAAATTAAAGTAAAATTTATATTATGTTTGATTCTGATGAAACCGTGTTGTTGTTATTATGCTGTTTTTTTGTAGACACACTAAGGTGACATATTTCAACACTTGGCAAATTATTCACTATTTATTCAGTTGGGTCCAACTGAATAAATAGTGAATAATTTGCCAGGTGTTGAAATATGTCACCTTAGTGTGTCTACAAAAAAACAAAAATTTATATTATGTCTTTGTCCACTTTGGACATTCTTGTTAACTAGGACTAATCCAAAGTGGACAAAGATAAAATACTTCGTGTATATAAGTAATTAAGGAGAAGCACATATAATGTTACCAAAGTGTGTAACATTAAATTTTCTTGTGATCACTAACAACCTGCGAAAGAAATTGGTTTTGCTGTTCGTGTTCGTCTTGGTTATATTTTTCAATTAGTCCAACTCATTTCTTCCTCTTTTTCAAGAAGGTTCGCCATGAGATGTGAGTTCCACTTCAGCAATTGCATTGCTCAGATGACTGGCACAGTCTAAATTCTCGAAATCATTGCTGGATGACGAGAAACTCAAAATAACGTGAGGTTCTATTCCTGTTTTCTTCCGACTCTTCTCAAGCCTGTTAATATTTTATCGTTCGCTTCCGTATTCTAGAACCTCGTCAACTCCTGCCATCTTTCTTCTTCGTTATTTTTCCTCTGAGCCTTGTCAACCTTCTTCGATTGTCATCGTGATGGTATTTCTGGATGTGCAATATCCAAATTGAGCTCATTGAGGCTGTTGCTGAAAGCAGTTTGTTTTTCGGATAATTTCTTCTTCTTTTCATTTCTCTTTAGCTTCTACCAGTCACGGAAGTTTTTTCAACTACAATTACATAATTAGCGATTATTACATTCGTGGAAATTGGCTCACTCGCTCGTCTCGTGTGCCAAACGTCCATTCATGCCATAATCGCCTATACGAGGGCTGTTCAAAAAGTATCGGACCTTTGCTCGGCAAAAATACATTTATTGATTTTGAGGTACAAAACCCTAATCCCCTTCAAAATAGTCTCCTTGGTAGTGTATACACTTCTCCCAGCGTTCCTGCCATTGCTGGAAACACTGCTTGAACGCATCTTTTGGAGTGGCCATCAGCCAGTCCGTCGCATTCCTCACGATGTCTCCTCTCGACTAAAATCGGGTTCCTTTTAGCGGCATTTTCAGCGTGGGAAATAGCCAAAAGTCACACGGAGCCATGTGGGGAGAGTACGGAGCATGAAGAACAACAGGAGTGTTGTGTTTGGCGACGAAAGCCCGAATCAGATGCGCAGAATGGGCGGATGCGTTATCACGATGGAGCTGCCAAGTTTTGATCGACCACAGATCTGGTCGTTTGCGTCGCACAGCATCGGAAAGACGACGAAGGACCTCCTGGTAGTACTCTTTTGCGATGGTTTGGCCTTGTGGTGCGTACTCACGATACACCACCCCACGAGAGTCGAAAAAACGTCAACATGACCTTGATATTGCTGCGGACCTGCGCTTTTTTTGGCCTCGAGGATCGTTCCCAAAAGCCTGCTGAATCTTGAGAATGGTTTACGCTTGGGTATCGCCAAGGTTTTTGGCAAAATTTGATGTAAGATCGCTGCTCACGTTGTTCTTTCCAACTTAGTGGAATTCGACGAGAGCTCACTACATGTCCTCACTCATAGGCCGACTGCCAACGACTGACGCTTCCTGCAGGTGGGAAAAAATTCAGGGCTGTGCATGACTGTCCCCTTCACAACTCCACCGAAGGAGGCCTCCCGCGCATTATTGGTTTACGCGGAAAAAATAAAAGTTCGATACTTTTTGAACAGACCTCGTATTATAAACTAATTGTATAATGTACTATTAATATTTTAATTACTGCTTAAAACCACAAATTGTTTGTATTATTGATTTTATAACTTTAAAAGTCTACCCATAAATTAAACTCTTGAACTTAACGTTAATCGTGATTAATCCAAAATAACACAATGTTTATAATGAAAAAAATATACAGTATACCTTGTTTATTTACAGGCTTTCAAGCACTCATGACGTGTAGTTTTCTTCCGGAAAAGTTCAGAGAAAACAGAACCACGACAAGTTTCTATAAAGAAAAATTAGGTAGAATTATTTCATTACCAATAGTAAAATTTGCCATCATCTGCATCTTTCTTGCGTATCTTAGTGGCGCTATTTATTCTTTAAAACATGTACGCACTTCTACCGACTTGAAGATTTATTTCTGCAAGAACTCTTACATGATTGACTACTTACAGGGCGACGTTAAATATTTTTCAAATTATCGCGATAGAATTCAATTATTGATTAACAGACCATTAGATTATTCAAACCCCGAAGTTCAAGATAAGATCGAAAAATTTATGATTCAACTAGAAAATTCTCCTTACATGGCTGGATTAAATTTCACTAATTCATGGTTAAGATCATATTTGAAATTTATACAAAACCCGCATTCATGGATATCTTTTCATGGTTATAATTTGAGTAATCCTGAAGATTTTGTGGATGCTTTGTCTAACGTATTTTTAAAAATTAAACAATTTCAAGCTTTAAGAAAGAATATTGTCTTCGGTGCAAATGGCAAAAAGATATTGGCTTCCAGGTTTTTTGTTCAAACGGGTCTACTCGACAGTGTAAGTGCTGAAAATACAATGTTTTCTAACATGTGGAAATTAACAGAATCATCCGATCTACCCATTCAGGGTTTTAATTATCGATATGTTTACTACGATCAGATTTTTACGTCGATTCCTGTTGTAATTCAAGCAATATCTATTAGTTCTTGTTTAATTATTCTAGTGTTTCTAATTTTCATTCCCAGCTTATTTTGTGCAATATGTATTGGTTTCACAATCGCTTCAATCGAAGTCATTGTTATGGGTTACATGACATTGTGGGGAATAAGTGTAAATCAAGTATCTATGATATTGTTAATAGTTATAACGGGATTTTGTACGGATTATTCGGCTCACATATCGTATGCGTATGTAAACAGCAAGAAAAACACTTCGGATGAGAAAATTAAGGATGCTCTACACGCTGCTGGTCACGCTATCGTACAAGGATGTCTGTCGACAATTATAGGAGTTGCATTACTGGTAACTGCTCCCTATGAGTTTTTTGTAAGCGTATTTAAGATATTTTTTATTGTAATAACCTCTGCGATATTTTACGGTTTATTTATTTTACCAGTTTTATTGTCTTTGTGGGATGATTTTCGGTTGTATTTCAAATCGTCAATAAAAAATTATTTTAAATAATTTATTGAAGTATATTCTCTTATTTGTATATTATTATAACATATTTTCAAACTTACCTAACGAAGACATGCGATATACGCATTAATAAGTTTATTTTTGTTTAAACTAACAAAGCCTGATTGCTTTGATATCAATGGGTGCGGTGCTACAGCACCATAAACGTCCAAATGGATACGTCCTTGTTTTACTCTTCATACATCTTTAAATTTTATTAATTTAACATATGACTTTGATTTCTGATTTATAGTTAATAGAAAAAGTATTATTATTGTTGTTACTAAAATAGAATAAATTTCAAATATAGTATAGGAAAGGATTAGAAACTTGATTATTTAAAGATGCAATCGGTATTTATACGTGTAAAATATTAAGTTCTACTTATGAGGTGTATATTGGATACAAATGACTTATCGTATACTTATTTTTATATAATTATAATAGCTTATATAAATACGATTTTCAGACGAGTACATTGGAAGATCTAATCTGACGCCTTGTTTTTTGAGCTGAAACCCTCCGTACAATTGTTACTCCTTCGCTAATGCGCGAGAAACAAAATACATGCAAAGTTTTCTTTAAATTCTCCTGTTAAAGTGTGAAAAAATGCCTTGCATGGTTGGCAGGATAAAAGGTTTTGTTACATTGCTTGAAAATTTTTCGGGAAGAAAAGTTTTTAAGTATCATTGTATTATCCATCAAGAAGCTTTTTGTGCCAAGGACTTAAACCTGTCTTCTTTTGTTGACTTTGTAGCGCGCTGTATCAACAAAATACGAGCTCGAGCTCCGAATCGACGACGATTTCGTGAGCTTTTCCCGGAAGAAACGGAAGAGAATGGCGAGTTACTACTTCATTGTAGTGTGCTCTGACTTTTCAAAGGAAGTGCACTCGCGAGATTTTAGAATTTGAGGTAGTGTGTTTTAAAGTATCTGGAAGAAAACAATGAACTTCCCAGTGACTGCTCGCTACTCAAGAATGAAGATTGGCTATGGGATTTAGCTTTTTTCACCGATATTATGGGACATTTAAATAATTTAAATTTAAGATTATAAGGAAAAGATTGTATTTTTCTTACCCTAGTTGATTATATATCTTCGTCTCGATTTTGGAGAAAGAAGTATTTCTCACGAAATTCAATGCACTTCTGTCGTTGATTCAGCTGCTCCTTAAAGACACATATTAGCTAATGCTTTCAGAATTTCTTCAGAATCGCTTTAATGTGTGACCACTGTGGTTAGGCACTGGAAAATTATTGTCCTCTAGCTGCAATGCTTCGAACAGGAAGAGTCAGGTGCAAAATCCGGAAAGAACAGTGGATATTACAAACGAGATTTTTTTTCTTATCCAAAATTTTTGAATTTACATATCACACACAGTGTTCAAATGGTTTTTACTCGAATGCTCTAATTTTACTAACATAAATGAAAACACATAGACCCACTGTCTATTCGTTATTGTTACACTGTATATGCAATTTATTTTTAAAAATGGGTTTTGCTGCTACACACCCCATCTCAGGTCTCAGCACGCCTGTCAAGATCTTTTATATCCGCTCTATATTTTCAAATAGATAAACTGAGGTTTACGAAATTCTATCTGTGATATTTCATAGTTTAATTCTCGACAGTTAATGTGATTACACCATCCATTGTCACTAGCATTTATCTGTGAGATGTTTAGTGGTGCTCACACGTTAAACAAATTTGTGAAATTGCTGACTTACACAGTACAAGTAGTAGGAATGAACGAGTAATTTGCTAAAATTCAGCACACAAATTTAATACTGTGAATCTTCTATATTTAATCGAATGCTTCTTGAGAGCATCAATAACGATCGACTGGCGACTTCTTTCAACTTCTTCGTGCATGTTTCGTTCGTTTCACACTGTCACACTGCATATCTATAATATAATCGAGACGGGTTGATGATAATAATAATAATAATAAGTGCAGAGCCCAAACGGTTAGGAGTTGGAAGCTGAAATTTGGTACACAGTTAGGGCACGTCACGAAAACGCACACTAAGAAGGGATTTTTCGAAATGCCCCCCTGGGGGGAGAGGGGCAGGATTAAGCTTAACACTGTTAAGTAACAATGGAAGTAGTAAGTAACAATGGAAGTTTTAAGTAACAATAAAAGTTTTAAGTAACAATGGAAGTTTTAAGTAACAATAAAAGTTTTAAGTAACAATGGAAGTGTCAACAATGGAAATGTTACGTAACAATGGAATTGTTAAGAGAAAGCGAC
>NW_019385086.1:414519-417345 GCF_000671375.1 Centruroides sculpturatus
TATTGTGCTATGTAATTAATAAAATCAGTTTTTAATTAATACTTTAATTAAATAATTAAAAGTGTAAAACGTGGTGATTTATTACTAATTTAAAAAAATGAATTACGAATCGAGCGAACTGATAAACAATTTTATATGAAGGAGAAAACTAGCGCAAACAGCAAAAGTTAGAATAATATAAAAATATTAATGACCAAAATTCAATAAATATGTGACGTTAAATTATATTTCTAGAATATATATATATGCTTCGAGTTCTAATTACTATTTATAAACTGAATAAATATTTAGTTAAACATTACGCGGTAGTTTTGTTTGTTAATCGACTCGGATCATCAGTGATGTTCACAATAAACTACAATTTAACGTATACTTGTTTACACTGACATTTGTACAATTTTAACACCAAGAACTTTTAATGTAAAGACACTGTTTTACCATTTTCACTAACTTTCTTATCCACTCCTATCTCGTGTATAGTAATGCCCACTGATCCCACTAACGAGACTGTAGATCTGAGGCTTCGTTGTCTGCGTAAGACATTGTGAAAATGCAAATTGAAGTAAGCACTGACTCGCGATTCAGATGGCCGGTTTTAATCTCTTCGATTAAACAACAAAATAATTGCTGCTCTGGGGCTCACTGAGGCTATACCAATTCCTGTTTTTACGCGGTGAATTTTTACACGACTTTGAAGTAAAACTAGATTTATAAAGTTATAAACGGCAAAATAAAATCCGTAGGGGAGATCGGGGCAAGATCGGCATGTTAAGCTTTACTTAAATTTTGTGTAATAAATACTGCTGTAAACTGAAAAAAACCTTTTGCATATTGTCTATTGGAATGTTACCTTACTATAGATCTGNTAGTAAGGTAACATTCCAATAGACAATATGCAAAAGGTTTTTTTCAGTTTACAGCAGTATTTATTACACAAAATTTAAGTAAAGCTTAACATGCCGATCTTGCCCCGATCTCCCCTATAATTTTCGTGTTAATGTTTGTTTTATCATAGTATTTGTTTTACGTAACTACAAAAGTTATCTTACGTAAGAGTTTATCACAGAATATCAAATCTAACACATTTTTAAAATTCTTTATTCCTCTACTGTACACAATTTAAATAATTTTTAATGTGATAGATTGGTCACACGGTGTGATAAACCCTTACGTAAGATAACATTTGTAGTTATATGAATCAAATACTGTACTATAATCTAATAATTTAAGTCTGTACTTATCTATTGTCCGGGATACACCGGACTCACCTGCTAGTATATATATACATTTTAAATTGCGCCTGCTTGTAAGCTTTTGAGTTGTCCGAGAGGTTCGTTAAAAGAGCTGATAATTTAAACGAACTAACAAACAACTTCAGATTAAACAGAAAAAGGTTAACACCTACGAACGTGAAAATTGAAGCAGTCAACGTATTCTAAGTATTATGCATTCGCAGTAATTTAAAATTATGACTGGAACCAACAGATTTACACACGTTTTATCGGAGGACAAAGTTTATATTAATTATAGATAAGATACGTCATATGAAGAAAGAAAATCTGTATGATAAAACTCGATATATATATTTTTTTGTTTTGATATAGTTTATAAGATAACTGATATGTTTAGGAGAATATAATTAAACAATTAATGAATCGATTTGAAATTTTTGAAATATTGTGCTATGTAATTAATAAAATCAGTTTTTAANAAGTTTTAAGTAACAATAAAAGTTTTAAGTAACAATGGAAGTGTCAACAATGGAAATGTCAACATTGGAAGTGTTACGTAACAATGGAATTGTTAAGAAAAAGCGACGTTTTAAGAAAAAGTGCAGTTGATTTTCGTTTTTGCAGGAAATTGAAGATATTTTTAGACCCATGTAAAAATTATTTAATTAGTCTGGAAACGGGAGATCCAATTTTTGCATTCTGTGAAAACGGGTAAGGTTGACTATAACGTAATAATTTGATTCTTCGCTATCGTTACTTTTGCCCGAGCAACGCCGGGCCCACCTGTTAGTTTAATTATATTATTTGTAAAAGTCACTGCCAATTTTAATTATTTATATGTTTCTAGATGGTGTGTATACATTAGTAATATTCCAGTTGTAGTTTCTTCAAGACTACGAATTTGATGACGATTCTGTAAAAGTTCAAGCATCAATTAGGAAAGATAAATTAACAAAAATTATTATTACTTTTGTGATTAATCGAATTAAACTTACAGATTTATTAATAATTTAAAAATAAAGTGAATTAATTCAGGTATTTAAAAAAAATGCCTTTACAAAGTTAAAACCAGTCCTTTAAAGAATTAAAATTAAAACAATATTTATATTTGACTGTTTATATATTCAATTCACATATAATATTAAAAAGTAATTAATATCACCAGTTAAATACAAAGTAATATATAAAGTGACAGAGTACAGAGAATCATTATACAAGAACAATATTTATTTTTTAAGTTTTAACCAAACTCTGTGTCATTACAAAAGAAAATCGCGATAAACGTGAAAACGGTAAGCTGAAATAACCAAACTCTATATAGGGGAGATCGGGGCAACTTCGGCATGCGGGGCAAGTTTGTCAAGCGCTTTTTTTCAAAAACAAATTAAAAGAAGACTTTGGTTATAGGTTAGGCAGTTGAGTTTTATTGGTGGCTTGTTGAGTGTAGTGTTTTTATTGTTCTCCAACAAGCGTAGTTGAATTATCAAGCAAATTTTCATTTTCGTTCAATTCCATATAATATTTTTTTTCCATTTATATTGAATTGGCAGGTTTTGTTATAATTCCATGATAACGAAAGTTACTTTTCCTGTTA
>NW_019385086.1:420192-437778 GCF_000671375.1 Centruroides sculpturatus
AAAAATATTATATGGAATTGAACGAAAATGAAAATTTGCTTGATAATTCAACTACGCTTGTTGGAGAACAATAAAAACACTACACTCAACAAGCCACCAATAAAACTCAACTGCCTAACCTATAACCAAAGTCTTCTTTTAATTTGTTTTTGAAAAAAAGCGCTTGACAAACTTGCCCCGCATGCCGAAGTTTCCCCGATCTCCCCTATTACCTTAATAAATTAGATCTAAATAGCTTTTTGGTTCGTATAATTATTTCACAAATATTTCTGATTTTTGGGCTTAAAAAGGTTGAGAAATTGGAATATAACACAAGGAAATTATTGCGATCGGTCACACTTTTATTTGTTTTTTCATTTTTCGACATTTTGATAATCTAGGAACTCAAAAGTTTAAAAGAAAGCCTTGCAAAATTTCATCTGTCTGTGTGTCTGTGTGTACCGGACCTGAAGGAACAATGTCATTGTCCCCGGTCCCCACGGGAGAATTTGTCGCTCGCGTTTTTGTATCCTCCGAGGTCATGGAGCTTCCACTTCCTTGATAGGGGATGCACTGTACAGTACATACGCGTTTGTTTGCGTGCAGGCCCTATGGCAAGGTTACGGGCCATTTCGCCCGGTTTTGGACTGTTTTTGTACAAACGGTTGCTTTCCTTTCTTTCCTCCAAAGGCATGGGTGATTTGTCTATCTTTTCCCCTAAGAGGTTGTATATTCGCGCGTATTTGTTTGCTGAGCCCCAAGGCATGTCAGCCGTAATGGGGCTCTTACTGCCTCAAAACAGAGGCAGTTATACTGTATACCATTGTATTTTGGCTATTTATACGTTTTTGTGTTTAATGGCACTCGGCAGGTGCTCTCAGATGTAATATTTCACTCTTTCCTATCCACCTTTCTCTTCTCTTCGCTCTTCTCACTTCTACTATAACTCTTCGTCTTTCCTTTTCCAAAATTATACCTATTGGTGGTGGCCTTCTAATCCTTTAGTAAATGTGTTTGTGTGTGTGTGTGTGTGTGTGTGTGTGTGCCTGTTGGGGCCTATTTCGTTTATTCTCTCTGAATGGGGTTAAAATAAAGAAACGAAATTTAACACGATTACGGATTTAATGAAAATTTTACTCGTTTTGGCATTTAAAATTCTTCAACTCATTTATACTCTAAAAATTAAGATTCTTGCTATGTTTAATAATTAATAATGTAAAAATTGTTTTTTTTATCAAAATCTGATAACAGATGTCGCCACAAACACTTACTTTTCTGGTTGACAATTACACTGGCAGTATTCCAGTACTTCTCGTTGACATATAAATGTACTGTACTAGCAGGAAAGCCCGATGTTTTCCGGGAGAAAATGAGTACAGACATTAAGATTATTAGATTATTTCGTGCTTCCAACCCATCTATTATAATATAGTGTTTGATTTATATAACTACAAATATTATCTTACGTACGGGTTTATAACACCGAATGCCCAATCTAACACATTTTAAAAATACTTTTAATCGTGTACATTAGATGAATAAAGAATTTTTAAAATGTGTTAAATTGGTCACTCGGTGATAAACCCTTGCGTAAAATAACCTTTGTAGTTGACCTCGTATCTTCCGAAAGGACGGCTAATGACTACTACTTAGTACTCGTCTGCTATTAATATTTGAAAAGTGATCCGTGTTAGACTAGTGATGTAATGACCCCGCATGTGATCGAAGTTGCTAATCTTAACGTCCGAAAGACTTGATATAAGACTTGTTTAAATAAAAAATAATTGTGAAAATGGGAGAATAATTTCTTTTATATAATCCTGTAAAAATGTGGTAAAATTAAGTCTAAAAAATAAAGCTTAAAGTGTTTAAGTAAAGGAAACTTTTTAAAATTGCGCCTTAAAATCGTTGCACGTACATGAGTCTGTAAGAAAAAAATATGTCGATAAAATCAGGAATAATAACAAGAAGCAAAAATAGAATAATAGTGATTTCTGAAGCTACCACATTTCACGTGTTCTTGAAGTAACGTTTTTATTCCTCACGAATTTGAAGTTGCAAATTATGCAGTCCTAAATGTTTTTATTTGAATCAGAAAAATTATTTCAGATTAACTGGAACTTTTACGTTATTGTAGGCCTACTCATTAAAATATTACAAGTAACCTTGAGAGTGATTTTCGTGGCCAACAGGAGAGATCCCATTCTATTCTCTAAACAGTAACAAAATTAATTACTATACTTTTAGAATGAAAAAAGTACAAGAGACTTTGGTATTGGTAAATACAATGTTTTCCGCGTAAAATAGTCAATAGCGAAAAAATATTCTTCAAACTAAAAAAATCAATAAGAATAACACTTTAATATTCTCTCTCCACCCTTCTAATGCCGTAGAAATGAATCTTGGCCCATCTTACATGGGGCAAGAGACAACTCCGAAATTTCAAATGAAACACTGAAATATTTTTACGTTTCCGGATTTTCTATTAAAAATAATCTTCTTTTATCGAGAACGTTTTGTCCGCGACACACACCTAATTTTATCTATATTTATTGCAATTAAACTCCCAAAGATACTCCCTATTTTACCTGAAATAGGCAAACGTTTTTCGAAACAAGAGATTTTATCAGTAACATACAGAATTTAATATATTTTCCTAATTGAACGATATAATTTCTTAAAGAGGAAGAAAGCACTATTTCATATTAATATTAGAACATCAGTTATTTAACTTTAAATTACAGTCACTTAAATTAATAATTTTATAGTTTTTAGTCATAATAATACTTATTCTAATAAAGATAAGCAATATTTTAATTCTTTATATTTAATTTTTACCTTAAAATATAATAATTTATCTTAGGCATTACCTTTTAGCCGAAATTCTGCCAATAATGGATTCTCTTTAGCGTTAGTGAATGTAATAATTTTGATATTACAGAAGAATTTTCTATTGACAATTGTTTTTTATATATAGATTACAGTAATTCATCTTCCTCTGTACTTATAAAAGTATTTACCAATCAGAAAGCGATATTTCAACACGGGATTTCATTCCAAAGTACTCACTGGGCTGCTTTTTGAAAAAAAAAAATTGTAGATCTATAAATTCGCACTGTCGTCCGTCTGTCCGTCTATATTTTTCTTAATCTCGAATACGGAGGCAGATGAAAGCCCAGAGTAGATATAGAAATATTAGAGGTAGGAAGCCACGATTAACGATATACCATCGTCCGATACAAAGTAAAGGTCACGTTATTTTAATACAAATTATTTTCTTCTGAAAGGAGTTAGATAAATGACCGGCACTCTTCCGTTGCTAACGGAAAAGTATGACGTACAGGGGCAAGATACAACAGTATTTGAGGGGAGAGCATATATTTTAAGTTCATTAAATTTAAAATATGATTATAAACTGCAACCCGACATTGTGACGATGTAACAATAAATAATTGCTCATTTTTTTTTTTAAATTTTCTTTAAGCCTTAGAGGATTAAACTTCTCTTTATTCCATTTACACGACGAATGGCCATCCGTAATTTCTTTATGTGAAATCTCCCTGTTAACTTCAACCTAATATAGCCTAAAACAACTCTGACTGACAGTAAAGTAGGAAAGAAAATGAATACACCACCTCCCATTGTTATCATTTTATTTTATTAAAAAAACTAGCAGGTGGGCCCGGCGTTGCTCGGGCAAAAGTAACGATAACTAAGATAAAGATTATTACGTTACAGTCAACCTTACCCGTTTTCACAGAATGCAAGAATTGGGTCCCCTTGTTTCCAGACTAATTAGAGAATTTTTAGATGGGTCTAAAAATATGTTCGATTTCCCGCAAAAACGAAAAAAACTGCATCTGCGTATTGCACGTCGCTTTCTCTTAACAATTCCATTGTTACGTAACATTTCCATTGTTGACACTTCCATTGTTACTTAAAACTTTTATTGTTACTTAAAACTTCCATTGTTACTTAACACTTCCATTGTTACTTAGCACTTCCATTGTTACTTAACACTTCCATTGTTACTTAGCACTTCCATTGTTACTTAACACTTCCATTGTTGATGGAAGTGTTAAGCCTTAATCCTGTCCCTCTCCCCCGTGGGGAGGAATTTCGAAAAATCCCTTCTTAGTGTGCGTTCTCCTAACGTACCCTAACTGTGTACCAAATTTCAACTTTCAACTCCTAACCGTTTAGGCTCGTATCCATAATGTATATAGAAGTTTTAATCCTGTCTCTCTCCCCCCGGGGGGAATTTCGAAAAATCCCTTCTTAGTGTGCGTTTTCATGACGTACCCTATCTGTGTACCAAATTTCAACTTTCAACTCCTAACCGTTTGGGCTCTGCGCTTATTATTATTATTATTATTATCAACCCGTCTCGATTATATATTAGATATAAAATACAATTATGTATAGTTTTATATGTTTTTCCTTTAAATTTGATCACTCAAATTATGTGTTTATAGTGTATGAAGCGCTCGTATTAATTTATTAAAATTTGTTAACAATTACTTTTAAGTATAAGCTCTTACCAGCATTGATAAATTAGTAGTGTTTCAAAGCTATTAAACAATAGAAAATATAACTTTCAAATATTCTTTTTACAATATACACCATTATAAACTATATACTCTACATGTAATGTATATTCAACATTGTAGTAATTATAGTGAACAGGACATATTATTACTACATGTAAACTTTTAGGCTGTATTTTATATGAATATTAAAACTATAAATACAAAATATAATATAATGGATAAGTAATTAATATCATGAAAAATTAGAAAATCGAAAGTAGAACATATCGAAAGATACAAGCATAACTGATGGGGTTTGATAAAGGCCGTAACATCAGCTGAGAAAAGCATAACAGCTGTTCGCCGAATTGCCTTCATCCGGACAGTTCTAGCTAATTCTAGTGAGATGTTGGAGTATTTCAAGCCATGCATATAACTTTGAATGCCATAGACATACCACCAGAATCATTTCGTATATCTATAAGAAGTATGCTTCTGTTCAAACGATTCATTATACCAAAGCCGGTGTAACTTTATTAATAAGGTATTAAAATAATATATTAAGGAAATTTCAAATAAATTATTTCATTCCTCAAGCATTTTTTAAAGCACGATTAATATAATTATGTTTTAATTTAACGACTCTTCATTCGTATTCGGAAGATTCGAATACTCTTTGTCTGAACGCCGCTTCTCGTGACTTTTACATAATAATAAGAGGAACCTGTCCCATAATGACAGTATAACTGGAAGAATACACAACCCTTGAATTATGGAAGAAACAATGAATAAGATAAATATTTTAAACATATCTTTGAAAAATTCATACGGAGCAAATATTAATGGAGCAACGCCCAAAAGTGATGAAAGACAACCTTGCACAATGGCGTGACCAACAGTATCTAAACAATCTTGTAGTTTTTCATTCGGATTCTTTCCTTTACTCTTTGCATACGCGTACGATATATGAGCTGCGTAATCCGTACAAAATCCGGTGATAACTATTAAAAACATTGTCCCAATTGGATGAAATGTAACACCCCATACAGACATATATCCTATAGTTACTACTTCAATACAAGCTATTGTGAGAGCAATACAAAATGCACAAAACAAATTCGGTATGAAAATGATAAATATCAAAATTACCACGCAAGAACTAACGGCTATTGATTGAGTTGCTGTGGGAACTGCCATAAGGATATAATCAAAGGGTATATATCGATAATTGTAACAATATACCGGAAGATTATATTTATCTATTATATTCCACAGATTGATAAAAATTTCATTTTCTTTCAGCGAATTATCAACCAGATTTTCTTGAATGAAAAATCTGGAAGCTAATATTTTAGTGCCATCGTCACTGAATACAATGTCTTCGTTAAAGCGTTTGGCCCATTTGAATTTAAGAAATACTCTGCGTAAAGCATCGGTGAAGTCTTCGGGTCGACTCAAATTATATCCTCTGAGGGAAATCCAAGATTGTGGACTTTTAATGAATTTCAGATATTGTCTCAGCCACGATTCCGTGTAATTACTTCCGGCCATATGAGGAGAATTCTCCAGTTCTGTCGTTAATTTCTCTAGATTATTCTGAATGTTTGGATCGGAGTAATCCAGTGACGAGGTAACAATTATCTGGACTCTATCTCGATATTGCGAATAGAACGTATTTTCATCGCTAAAGAAGTTTAACATGTAAGAATTGTCGTTAAATGCCTTATTGATACCTGTCGTTGATCGAGTGTATTTCGTAAAATAGATTCCTCCAGCGAAATACAATAGAAAAAGAATAATAATAGCTGCTTTTACAATTGGAAACGTTAGTATCTTTCCTAAATGGTTTTTGTAACAAGTCATTGTTGCGTTGTTTTCGTTATTTATACTCGAATAACAGCCATACTTTATAAATCCCAGAATACCTATTAGAAAAATAAAAGATAAGATAAAGTTTTTCATTTAGTTAATAATCATATTTTTAAAGTGATTATATATATATATATAAATGAGAATGTTTATTTTGTTTGTTTATTTCTTCGTTACACACGCCGTTCGACCAATTGCTACGAAACTCGGCAGTTACGTCAAAATATTTATATCTAAGATCATGTCGTATATCCCACTCCAAAATATCGATTGCATTTCTATAAATCAATTAATTTCTATTTATACTCGATTTTCTGAGTTACACGTATCGAAATCTATTGACAAAAACTTAATGAAAATAATTAACTAAATATATATTAAAAATATATATATATATATATTATATTCATCGAATTACTGCGACAGGTAACACATTAATTGCTTGTGTGGAGTAGTTTGCTGCCCCTGTATATCATACTTTTCCTGTTAGCAATAGAGTAGTGGTGGCTACGTATCTAACTCTTTTCGGAGAAAATTTTTGTATTGAAATAACGTGACTTTTCGTTCAAACAGGAACTTCATATATACATAATCAGGTCTTTTTCTCTTACGATTTCCATGTCTGGTCACGACTTTCATCTATCTAACTTTTTCTCAAGATTAAGGAAGTACAGACAGACAACCTGACGCATGGAGGATGTCTGTCTGTACATTGGGAATTGATAAGGCTACAACTTTTTCAAATTGCAGCTCAATAATTTTTTCATAAACGCAATATTTATAAAAACACAATCCCCGTATAGTTTATACAATCTGTTGCCAAGACATTAAAAAATTATCCGCATAAAAGCAATTATTATTTTTTATTTAATTAAACAAGTCATACAAAGTTTTTCGGACATTAAGGGTTAGTTTTGTGTGTATAGCTGTAAATATTGTGTGTTATTCGTTAATTTTTATTAAGTCTATTTCAAGTGCAGTCTTATTTTTCAAGGAGACCAAGTAATGACAGAAATAACGTAGACTGCAAACATTCATTATTTTCATATACAAGCAACCCAGAAAAAAGATCTTAAAGATCAAAAGGGAGTTACCAGAAATTGAAATAGCGAAAAACATTAGAAGTTTCGTTTACTAGTACAAATGTAAAAAAATAAACCCTCCGGAAGTTAAAAATCATATAAAAAAAATAGACATAAATATAAAATACCATTCTTTATACGAAAGTTAACTAAATATTTAACGATTAACTTTATGTTATGTTACCTGATGGTCGTTCATCCAGTTTAACAGGAACGAAGAGTATTGCGTGCAAGTTCTTGGCTTCTCGATAACCATCCAGTGCAAGAAGTCCGCCGAAGAATGTAACCTGATAGATGTAATCTATGAAAATACTTAAAGCCATGTAAATTCCAACTATATGCAGATTTCTAAACGGAGTAGTTAATGCAATTAACGAACACGCAACGTTAGTCAAAGATGTTATAGTAATCGATATTGTAGCCTCAGAATACGTTTCACTCATTCTCTTTTCAACAGAATCTTTGGGGTTGGTTTTTCTCCAAGCAGCTAACAGAACAAATGAGTCATCCAGTCCGATACCTGTAGAATACATTCAATCATTTAAGAGTTTATATTGAATAATAAATTTAATTAAAATGTATTTTATATACCAACCTACAACTATAAACGGAACAATCATATTTCCTTCGGTATAATTCATGCCGCAGAGTAGTAAAATACCAAAGGCAGTTATCACAGCAAAGAAAGATGAGACACATCCGGAAACGCCAATCAGCGGTTTACTCGTCACCCAGTCCTTCGTCAGACAAGTTACACTTGCAAATGTTATCATAAATGCTCCACTAATAATAATATGCCATACAATATTTACGAATACATTATTAATTTCATTATCGATACTAATTCCACTCATTTTTGATACGCGGATGTGAACGAAGGAATTTTCAGCAAGTGTTTTTAGAAATTCTTCTTCCCATTTATGAGCAATTTCCTGTTTGTTGGAATTATGATAATCGACAAAATATAATAAACGAACTGCTTGAAAATCTGTTATAAAACTGTCTTTGTCAGTTGAAACCCCTCCTAAATTGATAGCATCTACATTAATGTGCGATGAATTTATCTCCATCGGATACCTGGTTTAAAAAGAAATATAGATATTGAATATATTAATCTATTGAAATAGCTGTATCCTGATGAAAAAATATTATCATTTTATTGTTGCGTCATCACTAGAGAACTCGAAAATCTCTCGATATGACTCACTGAGACTTCTTCTTTTGGGGTTCTACCGTCATTACCAGCCAATTTCAAAGAACAACGAAAACGCATTAGCATTGAAATCGCCACCATTGACTCGAATCTTCTGTGCAAGAAACCCACATAAAGCATCTCCATTGTTTAAAAAAAAAATTAGAGTTTTTCTAGAAATATATTATATACTAGCAGGTGGGCCCGGCGTTGCTCGGGCAAAAGTAACGATAACTAAGATAAAGATTATTACGTTACAGTCAACCTTACCCGTTTTCACAGAATGCAAGAATTGGGTCCCCTTAGAGAATTTTTAGATGGGTCTAAAAATATGTTCGATTTCCCGCAAAAACGAAAAAACTGCATCTGCGTATCGCACGTCGCTTTCTCTTAACAATTCCATTGTTACGTAAGATTTCCATTGTTGACACTTCCATTGTTACTTAAAACTTTTATTGTTACTTAAAACTTCCATTGTTACTTAACACTTCCATTGTTACTTAGCACTTCCATTGTTACCTAACACCGCCATTGTTACTTAACACTTCCATTGTTGATGGAAGTGTTAAGCCTTAATCCTGTCTTTCTCCCCCCGGGAGGAATTTCGAAAAATCCCTTCTTAGTGTGCGTTTTCGTGACGTACCCTAACTGTATACCAAATTTCAGCTTCCAACTCCTAACCGTTTGGGCTCTGCACTTATTATTATTATCATCAACCCGTCTCGATTATATTATAGATTAGTATTAGTTTGAAATGAAAATAATAATTGTTTGAAACTAAGTTTTTCGACTGACTCTGTAGTAAATAACTTCTCATTGATACTGAATTCATATAAATTTCATATCAGTATTATGATAATCGTGATTGACTTATAAGTAGATTTTATTCTTAAACGTTTTACTAGAAATAATTAAGAAAATGTTTCTATAAATACATTGAAGAAAAACAATACAGGCCTTAAAATCTAGCTTTTTCTCAATAGAAATAGAATAAGAATTACTCGTTTCTTTAATTTCGTTCCAGTACTTAGAATTTACATTTCTATTTAATTTCAAAGAAAAAGAGATACTGAGTATTTGTTACTATTAAATATGCAACTTTTCAAAATTGAGTGTTGCAATGAACCCCCAGCTTAGGTGGAAAATCGCCTGTAAATACGTCAGTGCAGCTCTGTATTTCCATGTATCTGAGCCGAGATTTATCGAACTCTTTATATAAAAGTGGCTTGATATAGCTTCCTGGGACTCAGGTGAACTTTAAGTTAAGGGTCCCCGGAAACAATAAAGTGTTGACTTCAGACATTTACATAAATATGTAATAAAACTAAAATATAAAATTAATAAAACAAAAAATAAAAACACGAAAGAACAATACTTACTTAATTTTTAGCTTATTTCTTCTGACATTTTCAAATTTAGTTTTTAAAGATAGTATATTATTTTCATAACACTCTCCTTCCGATCTCATACAAATATCGGAATATGTTATGTTTTGTCCTTTCCATTGTATTTTTATGTCGAGAATCCTTTCGTTTAGCATTTGTAATTCATCAAATACGTCTTCACGCATCATTGTTCCTCCATCTTTACACATCACTATAATAGCATTCGCTCCTTTATATGTTGTCATTCGTGTAAAATCAAAATTTGTAGCATTTTCCGGAAATAACTTCTCAATTTCTGATCTAACTTTCAAAGTTTTTCCTGTTGACGGAACAACTAAATATTCCGTATCTTTAATAACTTGTAACTTAAATAAACCCAAAGAGGTTAGAGCAGTGAATACAAATGGTATTATTACAAAATACAATGGATGAGGTCCAATCAGCCGTCCAAGGTGACGAAAACCTGAAGATAAATATCGATTAACTGCATAAAATTTCTCTTTGTCACACTGCATGTTCAATGATGTTGGTCTGAACAGTTACTCTCAATTTTTATCGCTTTTCTGTATTTATATATACGTTAGTAATATTTCAGTTGAAATTTCTACAAAACGGATTGGTTATTTGAAGAATTGATATTCAAGGACGGTCCTGAAAAATTCAATAATTAATTAAGAAAAAGCAAATTGGCTACAATTACCTAAATATAAACGAAAACTATCACAACTTTTGCAACTAATTAAATTAAATTAAACTTAGAGATTTATTAATAAATTAAAAATGAAGAGAATTAATTCATAATAAACTAACCAGATATGAAATAAATCAAATTATAAAATCAAAACAAGCCTTCTAAAAAAATAAAATTAAAGAATGTTTACATTTTACGTATTAAATATTTATATAACAACTACTAAAAAACTAATTAATATTATTAATTAAATAAAAAGTAAAAATACTTGACAAGCAACACTTTTCAACACCAAAGAACAACACCGTTTAAGTAGTTTCATCAAACTGTTTGGCATAATAAAGAATTTGATGAAACGTCAGCTATTAAGAAAACCTTATATTTAACACAATTGTGATCACTACAAGATGTAAATCAATGGCTGGGACGGTTGAAAACTTTTAGAAAATACATTGAAAGTTTTAGAGCGATGAGTCATAACACCAAACCGAAGATGACGAATTTGATATACAGAAATAACAATGCTCTACTGCAAATCGCTTTAGCAGGTCGAGAGATGTCCCCTGAAAGCATATAAAAGCTGAAATTCTTTCTATGTTTTCTTACATAAGCGTAGAAATATTACATAATAAACTTATTATTGTTGCAGAATGAAACAAGGACAATAACCTGTCTTCCTTTATGAATGAGGATGAATATCATCACTTCCTTACATCCATTATCCAGTAATATTGTATCAAATGTTTCATTAGTAATCCAGATTTTTTATAGTTTCATTGAATTAAGAGTGTACAGTAGGAACCTCTGGCAGATTCCTTCACTCATTAATAAGATGCCATTCGCAGTGACGTCACTGACATAGACCCTGATGTATTTAATGCATTTGTGATTGATGTTATGAATTGCTTGCTTAATGGATGTAGTGGAGGGTACATGAAATAACTGTTGTAACACGCTCGCAAATGCAAATGAATTATCGCTATACCATCTTGATTTTTCCCCATACCGGTCTGATTGTGTGATAAGAATAATGCCCTATATCGCTGAAAATTTAAAACTAAATGTATTAATGTATATTTTCATCACCATACGACGTAATGAAAGAGGAAAAAATTGCATATATTTCACAATTCAAAGCCTTATAAAATTTTCTAAATTAACAGCAAAACATTAAATTTCTTTTTAATTAGAATAAATTTCATTTGGATGTGTACATTATATTGTTTATAAAGAAAACGTGTATATGTATATTGAATATTTACAGAATTCTATTCATAAAACTGATATTTTACTTGAAATCTGAAATTTTTTCCATGCGATAGGTTCAATAAATGATATAATTTCCATTATTTTAAGAAAAATTAACAAAATTAAATCATACTTAGTTGTTACACACACAAAAAAAACACTATAAATACACGCGGCACACCCATTTTTCAAGCGTGAACCCAATATTATCTATTAGTGGTCAGCTGTTTTACTCATTCGGTTACTGATGAACACCCGTCAGAGAGGAAAGATTAAAAATAATAAAGAACATATTAATTACTTACCTTGTATTCACTTATGTTGAAAATTTTCATTTGTCTTCATCAAGCAGCAAATTTTCTAAACGAAATGGAAGCCACTATAGAATCGAAACGTTTCTCTACTGAATAGAGCTTACTAATGAAATAGACTTGATAATAAACTGAATTATCTTAGTTGTTAAACAATGGAACATTAGTTATATTTCATATTTCATAAAGTAGTCAAACAACTCAATAATAATTATAATTTATTTTATTTTTTATAAAAATGGTTTGCACATTAAACGTAAAGTTGCTAGAAAGTGGATTTTTCCTCCTTCCTTATTTACTCTTAATTAAACTTGTCTCATTAAATTTGACTTTTTGATAAAATTGCAACGAAATTGCATTCAATTCGTCATTCAATTTTACCAATAATCTCATTAATGCTATGAAATATATATAACACATCTCATTTCCCTCAAAATTAAGCGTTTCTTCATTCAACAATCAAAAATACAGAAAACTTTTATTAAAATATCATATATAACTGTTATACACAGTTAAAAAGGAACCTATTTTCCTTTATAAATGAGGCTGAATATTATCATATTTTTACATTCATTATCTAGTATCAGAAGTAATATTATTAGTAAGTATTTTTTTTATAGTTTCCTTGAATTAAATGATAGGAAACCAGACACTTAAACTTATTACGTAAGTATTAGTAAAGTAATTTAAATAGTCACGTATACAAATAAATAAATGCTAATACCATCATGAGTTTTTTCATTCTCTTCTCATTGTGTGATAATAATAACGTTTTCTATCGGTAAAAATTTCAACTAATATCTTTCCCTCTGTCAAAAAAAATCCGCTTCCATGACAAACCTTCTGGTGCATGCCCACTGTAATATACCAATTTGTTAATTTTCCTCTGCGTGCAATAACTTTAACAACTGATTAAATTTCCAATTTCTGTTTTTTTTTTTTTTAAGAACAAATAATTTTAAAAATCGAATTCTACTGCTATTTATTGTAAATATAAGATTCTAAAATTTGAATAACGATATTAATGTATTAATAAAAATCACCAATTTTTAAAAGTATCTGTAAAAAAAATTTTGTTTTTTAAAGGGAAATATATTCTGTTTGTGTCTTCAGAGAAGAAAAGTTAAAAAATAGGAAAAATATATATATAATTACTTGCTTTGTATTCACTTATGCCGGAGACTCTCATTTGTCTCATTAAGCAGCAAATTTTCTAAATGAATTAAAATTCAGTGTATAATCTAAACGTTCTTATTCATAATAGAATTTGCTAATAAAATATTTTCTGTAAACAGCTGAAAATTCTTTACCTTCAAACAATGCAACGATAACTAAATTTTATGTTTCCTTAACGTTTTCCTGGAAACGAGTGCTTCAAATGACGTGCCTGGATTAAAGCCGTCTGGAAGTCCTGGTGCCGATAAAGGAAAGACAATCAGAAAAGCAGCTCCTAAAGAAAGTCTAAGAGTGGGATGCTGGAATGTGAGGTCCCTTTATCAAACTGGAAAATTGGCCAATGTCATCAGAGAAATGAAGATTCTGGGAATATCGATTCTTGGTATTTCCGAGGTTAGATGGACAGGAAGAGGCGATATAAAAACAGAAGAAGGATTCAGATTCATATATTCAGGAGGAAAGGAACATGAACGAGGAGTTGGATTTATCCTTGATAGGAAAACATCATGTAAAATCGACGGATATTGGCAAATATCGGATAGAGTCATTGCCTTAAGGATCAAGATGAAACCAAGAGATATGTTGATTATCCAAACATACCTACCTACTACAGATCACACAGACGAAGAAGTAGAGGAAGTATATCAGCAAATAAACCAATGTCTTCAAGGAAAAGATAATAGAGATATTCTCCTAATAATGGGGGATATGAATGCAAAAGTTGGAAGAGGAAGAGAAGGAATTGTTATTGGCCCCTGGGGACTTGGAGAACGTAATGATAGAGGTGAAAGATTGATTGATTTCTGTAGGGAAAAGGACTTGACTGTGATGAACACATGGTTCAAACATCACGAAAGAAGACTTTATACGTGGAAAGCCCCAGGATCAAGGGGAATCGAAGTTAGAAATCAAATAGATTTTATTTTGATTAATCATAGATACAGGAACACAATTACAAATATAAAAACATATCCAGGGGCGGATTGTGGCAGCGACCACAACCTCTTGCTCTCCGTGATCCGAGTTAAATTGAAGCACATAAAAAGAAATAGAAATGATAAAAGAATGAGAATTGATGATTTGAAGATTAACAACATTAGGGAAAAATATGAGAGTATGACTAATAATAGACTTCAAAATTTAAATTTGGAAGGAAATGTGGAAGAACTTTGGGAGAATATGAAAGGGGAAATTAAAGAAAGTGCTTACCAGGTTTTGGGAGAGGAGAGAAGAAAAGCAAGAAGACCTTGGATTACGAAAGAAGTGTTGGAGAAAATGGATGAAAGGAGAAGATGGAAAAGCGCAAATACATTAGATGCTAAAGAAAAATATAGAACAATCGATAAACAAGTGAAAAGTATGGCAAGAAAAGCTAAGGAAGATTGGCTAGACAGAATCTGTCATGAATTAGAAGAACATGAAGTGTCTCAAGATCTGAGAAAGGTCTATCAAAACATTAATTTAATCTCAGGAAAGAAAAGAAGAGTGAAAATTGGGGCAATAAAGGATGAGAATGGAGAAATTTTAATGCAGAAGGAAAGGCAATTAGTAAGATGGAATGAATATTTGACAAAACTTTATAAAACAGAGGATAACATGGAATGTAAACTGGAAGAGGAATATGACGATGATGAAACCCCTAAATTTCTGGAGGATGAAGTTGAGGCAGCCTTGAAAAAATTGAAGAATAAGAAGGCACCTGGAATTGATGGCTTGCATGGAGAATTGCTTAAGTCAATGGGTTTTGAGGGAAGAAGGATTATAAGTCATGTTCTTAATAAAATTCTTGCAGAACAACAACTACCCACAGACTTTACTAATTTAATATTTATACCTATACCCAAGATAGCAGGAACACTGGAATGCGACAAACATAGAATAATAAGTTTAATAAGCCATATGTCAAAAGTTTTAACTAATACTATCTATAGAAGAATAGAACCGAAAATTGAAGCAGAACTAAATGATACACAATTTGGTTTTAGAAAGAACAAAGGAACTAGAGAGGCCATTACATTAATTAGGCTTATTGGAGAAAAAATGATTGAAAAAAACAGAGATCTTTATCTGTGCTTTGTGGACTATGAAAAGGCGTTTGACAATGTTAACCACACAATTTTATTTGAAATACTTCAAAAAATTGGAATAGATAAAGGGATAATTAAAATTATTCTCTTTTTATACAAAAATCAGAAAGCAATAATAAAAATTGATGAGAAAGAATCCAACTGGATAAGGGTGGAAAAAGGAGTGAGACAGGGATGCGGACTTTCACCACTGTTATTTAATATTTACAGTGAGTGGATGATGCGAGAAGCACTTGAGGATTTTAACGAAGGAGTGAAAATCAATGGATGCTTAATAAACAACATAAGATACGCTGACGACATAGTCCTGCTGAGTGAAAGTAAAGAGGGATTACAGAAAATTCTGAATCGACTGTTCAAAACTGGATTGGAGAAATTCCATATGAAAATAAATGAAAAGAAGACAAAAGTAATGAAGGTTTCAAAGAAGGAAGATATGGAGGAATTCCAGATCATTCTGGGAAATAAGGAACTTGAAAGGGTTAAAAAGTTTGAATACCTGGGAAGCTGGATAACAAGTGATAATAGATGTAAAATGGAAATTAAAAGCAGAATTAATAAAGCAAAAGCTGCCTTTTATCAGATCTATCATATATTAACAAACAGAGGCCTTAACATAAAACTGAAAATAAAAATCCTAAGGACAATGATCTGGAGTGTACTAACATACGGATGTGAGGCATGGACTCTTACGCATGAAATGATGGAAAGAATTAACTCATTTGAAATGTGGTGCTTGAGAAAGATGCAAAGAATAAGTTGGACGGAGAAAATAACAAATGAGGAAGTTTTGGACAGGCTGGGCTTGAGGAGAAGGTTGCTTATAAATATCCAACAAAGAAAGGTACGATATGCTGGACATTTGGCTAGAGGATCAGGAGGACAACTACTAAAGACGGTGATTGAGGGACTGGTGGAGGGGACAAGACCTAGAGGAAGACCCCGAAAGACTTGGAGAGATAACATCAAAGACTGGACTGGAAAGGATTTAAGAGAAGCCTGGAATAGAAAAACATGGAGAGGAATAGTTCATCAAATGCAACCCTCTGTAGAGAGGATGCCACTGGATAGATAGGATAGATAACGTTATACCTTTGTACTGAATATACAAAAATAAATTTCAAGTTTTTTACGATTGTGTCGAAAGTAGTCAAGCAACTATAGAATGATTTTATTTTATTGCACTATAATTCGAAAAAAAATCAATCTATTACAACATAATCGAAGTGATTGATTGACGTTTTAACGAGTGCCAGCTTTGACGTCAACCCATAGACTTAACATTGTGAAATTTGACCTTATATATCTTCGGTTATGTGTCGAATTTTAAAATACGGTTTTTGTTGTAGAGAGAAAAATTATATTTGAATAAAACATTATTTAAATCGGTTAAGTGGTTTCGGAGGTGGTAGTACGAAACGTTCTGAAAACCGTCAACAGGTGGAAGCAATTTGCAGACAGTTTACATTCGTCTAGGTAAAAACTGGATTTACCACTTTTACTTTCCCTATTGTAACGTAATACAGGAAAGTATTGTAATCGTCGTGTATTTGATCCATCTGTAAAAATGGCTAACGTTAAAATACATTAGCCATTTTTACAACGCTTCTATTCCTTTCTATTGATCTCGGTAAATTTAAATATTTTATAAATTATTATGGATATCGCCCACTCGACTATCGTCTATTGTGTATCGCCCAGTCCGTATGGATCGAAGTATTCGCGTTTTTCATGAACTATAGAGGGCGCTGTATTTTTACAAAATGGCTACTCTATTTGGGTCGTTTGTTAGTCGTCGATGTAAAATGAATTATATATTACTATCTGATATAATGAAATATGCTACTTGTAGCAGTTCATCGAGAAATTTTATAGAAGGAGAACAAGTATTACTAGCAGGACACGTCATTTTATGTGGTATTATCGAGAAAAACGAGCAAGATCGTTCTGTACATTTTTGTGCTCTTTGTCTGCAAACATCAGCATTGACTTCTATCCCACACAAAATTACTGGAATTTTAAAGTTTATCGACATAT
>NW_019385086.1:439480-441415 GCF_000671375.1 Centruroides sculpturatus
CACAATTATTCCAGATATTACAGGTTCCGACAAGTAAAGAATTTTTATAGTCATGCCACAAATAAGCTATATATTGATTATTGACCATTTGTGACATGCTATAACGAGCAAAAATTTAAAAAAACTAATAGGTAGGTTTAAAATTAATAAATACAAATGTATTCTGGCAGTGAATGAGTTAATTATGCTTTCTATTTGCAAAACTCCTCAACCTTAACACAAAATAAGAAAAAAAGTGAATTTTTAAGAAATTTGCGGGATTTCCCGGGATAAGAAAAATTTCCCGGGATATTTCCCGGGTTAAAAAAACAACCGGGATCCCGGAATCCCGTTTCAGAAACCCTAGTTGACAATATACGAAGAACATTCAAACGACCCAGATAGAGTAGTTCTGTTTTTAAACACCAGAGGGCGAGCATCCGGTGAAAAACGCGAATAAGGAGCTTCAAGAAAGAAAAGAATTTTATGCAAGTCCAGGATTTTAAGTAATGACGACCAAACAATCAAGTTGTATTCTTTTTTAAATTCGTTTTTACTTTTCTAGCTGTTGTGTAGTTTATACATAAAAAAAAAGGAAAATTATTTAATATCTGAGAATCGGGTAAAGATTAAGAAACAATATATGACACGGTAACTTTCGTATAAAGTATCGGCAAATCTATATACAGTGAAAACTGCTTAGGCGACCACCTCTATTCGACGGGCATCTGTCAAAACGGGCAAAAATTTCTGGCACCGAATACTTTATCCATAGAGTCTTCATATAAGTTACCTGTATTAAATGACCACCCGCGTAACCCGACCGCGGGCATCGATTTTTGGTCCGAAACAACATACAACAACTGTAATAAGCGACCACTTCAGCAAATATTTCTGGTCTCTCGCAAGCTGGTCACTGATTGGCTAATCATTTAGATTAGCCAATCAGAGACCGGCTTGCGAGAGATGAGAGACCAGAGACGGTGACCAGAATATGGCCCCTGGTCTAAACTATTGTTCGAACCCATCTCAACAATGTTTCCCCCCTCCTAATATAATGAATTAGTTTAAACTCTCGTTCGAACTCACCTCGGGCACTTCTCCTATCCTTGAAATTAGGTGTAGGTATTAATGAATTAGTCTAGCAACAAAGGAAATTCATTTCAGTTTGTTCGAAATTATCCGAAAAACGAAAGAAATGCAAAGTGCTATCGTTAGAAGATCGTGTTAATACGTTTATTGTTTTTTGAATATTTTGCGTGCGAAAATTNTGAAATTAGGTGTAGGTATTAATGAATTAGTCTAGCAACAAAGGAAATTCATTTCAGTTTGTTCGAAATTATCCGAAAAACGAAAGAAATGCAAAGTGCTATCGTTAGAAGATCGTGTTAATACGTTTATTGTTTTTTGAATATTTTGCGTGGGAAAATTACTTGGATATTATTTTTCTAAAAATATCGTGGAAATAAGGTAGATTGATACAGAAACTATTTATCGCACACCTACTGTATATGAGCTTCAAAAAACAAAATTATCAAACGATGAGATCAGCCGATTAATTGTATCGTGTACAATATTTTATACCCCCAAGGAAAATACTGAAGGTCTACGATAAATCAGTTTTACAAGCAACCTTCCTTTTTCGANAATTAGGTGTAGGTATTAATGAATTAGTCTAGCAACAAAGGAAATTCATTTCAGTTTGTTCGAAATTATCCGAAAAACGAAAGAAATGCAAAGTGTTATCGTTAGAAGATCGTGTTAATACGTTTATTGTTTTTTGAATATTTTGCGTGCGAAAATTACTTGGATATTATTTTTCTAAAAATATCGTGGAAATAAGGTAGATTGATACAGAAACTATTGTGAACCGCCGGGGAGGATGTAGGTCTCCCGATCCGGCAACAGGTCGTTAAACCCTTCTCACTGGTCAGGATGGATTAAAATTTTACCGTT
>NW_019385087.1:0-90853 GCF_000671375.1 Centruroides sculpturatus
CATACCCAATAATATTAAACAGAAAAAATAAATATATTCAATAAAAATCTTTGTTTTAACGAATATACAATGTCGCGGCTTGGTAAATATGTCAACACTGAAATGAAAATCAGTCTAGCATAGGGAAAATCGGGGAATTACACTGCGAAATGGTGAATTGTGCAGTGGCGTTATTGTGAATCGGCGTAAATTGAGCCGGAGTAAACCAAGGGCTGCTTGTATTGCACTCACTTTTTACTCACTTTTTTTGTATTTCAACTCACTTTTTCAGAGAGTAAATGGCACTCCCAGGCCTGATATTGCCACCAAATATTACTTCATTTTTGGTGAGAAAAATAATATTTTAAACATGGGAAAAGGCAGATAACAGATGTTACTTCCTTTCACAGAAGTTAGAACATCCTCTGACTTTCCCTTATCTGGTTAAAATCCCGCTCAGATGGGAAATGTTTACCCCTCATTCATTCCCCTTTCATCCGTTCTCATGAAAGAGTTACTGGCCGATGATTGGTCGAAAATCAGCAGATATAGAGGAAATTTGACAGAATTCAGGGAGTTCATCGACAGACATAGAGAGGGTCCGAACTCCATACATTTTCCTCCTGATGACCAACGTCCTTAGACGAGTCACATACAGAATAATTCCAGAGTTAGCACTTAGAAAACATACTTGGATTTTGTGCACATATTGATCTTCCATGGAAGGAAGTAAATGAACTTTATCTCCCAAAGTGTCCCTTGCCTACAGAGAAGAAGACGAACGACAAGTAAACAGGTTGTATGTTTTATAATGATTTTGTGAGCTCTCTCTCAATCGCGCATCGGTTATAGTATAAGTCCATGCCTATATCGTGTAGCTTAATTGTCGTATTTATATCCCTCGTTCTTTGATATTTGTATTAGTTTTACTTTTTGAATCATTAAATTTACTTTTGTTTGTTTTATAATTAAAATGTCTCCTAATTTTGAATCAGAATCAGATCTCATACGCGTGTTTGTCCGCGGATCGATACATTGACAAACTGGTGTCAGTCCTGACGAGCATCTGAACTTCACCGTTCAGATCTACTAGCGATTATCGCTCTCCTATGAAACTTTTTAAGATCGGATCTCTCTATCCGAAACTTTGGAGACAGATTTCGGATAATCTGTGCCTAGTAAGTGATACAGGCGTAATAAACCTACCCTGTACCCCAGGCTACTCTCACATAATATAACTTACTAGTTTTAATTATTAACTATTAGTTAACATCCATAATCTAAAAAAATTATTGAATTACATTGATAAATAACTTGTTAACTGAATAAAAGTAACTGTTACAGAATTTTAGGTCTTGGTGTAATGCAACCAAATAGATATAATGTATAGGTCTATTCTAATTATATACATAAATAAAACTAATTTAGTCTGAACTACATATCATATCATTTGTTTTAATTTGATTTTTTTAAACATAATGAATTTTGCATATGTTATAGATAAGAATAAATACAGTCCCCAACTTTCAGACATAATGCATTCCTCCTTTAGTAAGAGATTTTCTAGTCTTTTTGTAAATAATGTGTGTGATGGTGGTTTCAGTAACACCAAAATCATACAATGATTTGAAGAAAATGTATGTAAAGTTCAAATTTATTGTACAGAAAGTGATTTAGGAGTACCAAAGTGTTGAACTTAGCACTTTGGTACTCCTAAATCCAAGGTGAAGATTGATACATACTACTCTGTCCCAAAAGTAAGTGTACTGATTTTTTATTTCAAAGTACACAAGAGTTACATCAAACTACAAATGAGCTCCTTCAAAGTACGACCCTTGCAAGGTCACACAGTGGTTCCAAAGTTTTTTCCACTGGTCATAGCAGTACTTGAAGTCGTTTTCCATAAGAATGTTTAGTTCGTCGGTTACAACTTTTTTTTGATGTTTTCCACTGTCTTGAAATGATGACCTTTCAACTTGGATTTTATCTTAGGGAATAGCTAGAAGTCACACAGAGCTGGGTCTGGGCTGTAGGGATGTTGTGGCGATTTTTCTTGGCTAAAAAGTCTTGAATTGATAGTGCTGTGTGAGCAGGTGCATTACCATGGTGCAGCATCCAATCTTCTGCTGTCCCTGCAGACTTGCTTGACCTGTTTTTGAAGTTGTTCCAAGACATCTTTGTAGAAGGCCTGATTAACTGTCTGTCCTGAAGGTAAAAATTCTTCATGTACAATTCCACAGCTATCGAAAAAACGATAAGCATTGTCTTTACCCTGGATCTTTGTGTCATCTAAACACCATGTTTCTCCATAAGCTTTGGTTAAATCTGCAAATATCTTGGTTGGAATTTCTTGAATTTCATACAAAACTTTGATAGCATAACAATGTTGGAGATTTTTTCCATTTCAAATGTAACGATGTGTTAAAACATTGTCTTACACAGAAATTGTGCCTGTTTGACTTAACCGATCTACTTGAAACAGGTTTATATATGTGCTAAGATATCTAGCAACATAAAATACCAATTTGTGCAGTGCAGCTTAACACATTATTGTCATTAAATAAAAAACCAGTACACTTACTTTTTGGGACAAATCATATTTTTTAAAATAAAAGCGAATATTGATGTAATCTCTCTTGTTAGATATTGCATGGTCCTTATTTAGTGTATAAGGATTTTTTTTTGTTTAATAAGTATAAGGATATGTTAAAATAGGATACTTTTTCAACACACACATACAGCTAAATTTAATATATTACTTTTTAATTTGTACATAATTATTTCATGGCACAAATTTATGTAGCATACAGAGTACTTTCAATATTCCTGTTGCTTTTTTACCCATTAAACAAACAATTGCAAGATACTCTTTGTATGGAATGTATAGTTCTAAAGAATATTTGAAAAAAATTGAATATTTGTTGTATGTTCTTTGATTCAAAGTTAATATAAAATATGTTTTAATACTGTCTGATGAATGAATTACTAATAAGGGATTAAAAATATTCTTTCATTTCTTTTCAGCTTATGGATAATATGGATGCTACGGTACCGGAAACGACCAGTCAATTCAGACACAAGTTTTTCCAAGCACTGAAGAAGACCAAAGATTCGGATCATAATGGATAATTTACGAAATCGTTTCTGAAAACAATTATTTTAATAAATCCTGATGTACAGTAAATAAAAGTTTAACAAATAACTGAGATACTCCTTTGAATAAAATCACGTAAACAAATTTTCACCATCAATTAAGATATCTGTAGAGAACTGAGCAGTCCTTCTAGAGATTTCAATTGATAATCTTCACACAAACTTTCCTATGGAAAATAGTATAATAGTTACTGTCGGTTTACTGTTTCTCTTTAGAAATTTGTAAATAAACAATATTTTTACCTGATATTTCTTTGTTATTTTCTGTGCTGCCCAAGTAGCATATTTTATGTTTTCCCTTTTTTTCTGAGCTATACACTTTGGAGAAGATACGATACTAGTTGCCGCCTGAAAGGATGTAAATGTATTTACATTAAAAGGAAATTATAGCTAATTGCATTAAGTATTCATAATTAACATGTTTTACCAAAAATAGACCAAACAGTGCTCTTGTACTGTGAGGATTTAATTTTAATGCTTGGGAAAAATATGCTCTAGCCAATTCGATGTTTTCAAATCCACCAATAGTATATTGGATCTAAAAATGGAATAAATATTTGCAATTATTAAACATCTTAAATATACTCATTATATAATACACAGCTATAGTATTGTTATCTGGTAATTTTGAAATTATACAGATTCTGAAGCCATTTTTTCCAGATTCAATTGAACTTATTACAATATATAAATTTTACATTACTGTAATCTTATTAATTAGAAGAGGATTAGTCTGCTATTTTTATGTTTAAATGAAGTAAAAATTAGAAATTTCTATCATGTATTTACTGTTCTGTAATCATGTATTCACATTATTCTGGAGAAACTCCTAAATTAAGTTTTCACAGCCAACTAAAATTATCAATTCTATAAGAGAAAAAAAATTAGCTAGGCATGTATGTAATTTATCTAACTGCAGTTATTTTTCCATTTTTAATAATAAATTCATGTTTCTCACAATTGTTATATAGTGGAGTCCTGGAAACTTGCCATGTAATTCATAAACAAAATAAGTTATATATATAAAAATTAGATTACATGTATTTGATTGTATTATTCTTCACCAGCAAGGCTTGATAACAAGCATCAATTGCAAATATTAAAGAATATAACCCTTTTTATGTGCCACTGCAAATGTCACTAACTCTAAAGTAGCCACTGAATAGCTAATTTTATTTTGAATTAAAATTTGGCTACAAGTACAAATATAAATAGTCACTAATGCTACATAGTTAATACATAGATGAATTTGCACATATAATACCTTTATGAATATTTTGCTATTTAGACTAGTGTCGTTGCTATGCCACTTTATGTTAGAATTCTGCTAAATTAACAAATTTGTTTATGGTTGGCAACATGCTCCTGCTGATGAAAAGATGGTCAAATTTGACCTGCATTTTAACACAATTTCATTTCTCTCACTGTACTGTTAACGCAGGAGTTTGTAAAACTTTTTTATTTTTTATAACTCGTCACCTTTTCAGTCAAATGTTAGGTTGAGTTTGCGGGACTCTACTGTACCAGTCATTAGTTACTTTAACAATTATTCTTTGAAAAATTCATTGCTTTTAAACTTTGCTTTTAAATTACTTTGCCTTTTGCATTAACCTAGGCTACATAATATGCTTAATTACTCAGTTTAAAGATTATAAAATTTATTCTTTGAAAAATTCAAAGCTATTAAACCAAAATACAGTGGTACCTCGGTATACGTCTGCTTTAGAATACGACCAATTCAGAATACGTCCTGTTTGGACAAAACAAATTTTGCTTGGTATACGACATACAGTAGAGCGTCGTTTATCCGAAACGTCCGTTATCCGAAAGCATTCCAGTCGGCAAATTTAAATTTTCTCTAGTGATGTGGCGCTGCAATCTTCGGCTATTTCTCGGGCTACTCAAATATTTTACGTTTTTGATACTAAATTAACATCTGAAGTATAATTTTTTATTGTTTTTATATTTTTCAATAAATTTATTTTGTTTGTACAAAATAAAAAAATAATTTTTAACGATACAATAGTCTTCGTTAGGCTTAACATCGACGAAAATTCAACGCAAAGCGACACGCAACGGAGAAAAATTTCAACATGGGATAAATTAATATATTTTTTCGTACATGATTCGTTATCCGAAAAATAAGTTATCCGAACCACCCCAGTCCCCAATTGATTCGGATAAACGACGCTCTACTGTAATTCAATTATACGCGCCATCAATGAACAAGTAGCACTATCGGTGTACTAGACAGACTAGACGTTCGCGGTGCAATGGTTTATAACTTTGTTAAATTTCTTCTGATTTTAATTCGTAAGTAAAATTTTATTATTTTTATTAATCACGAATCGCAAAAAGGCAAATGAAAAGCAACAGAAAACTAAAAAAATGACTATAATTACAACGAAACTGATGAAAGAGATTGTTGAGAAATACAAAGGTGGCACGCGTGTTCGAGATTTTAGCTGTTGCCTACCGTATTCTGAGAACGACGATATGGACAATCGCGAAAAATAAAGACATTATTAAATCTGCTAATGTTGCAAAAGGGGTTAAATAAATTTCTAAACAGAGATCAAAGACATTAATTAGATCATGTCGAGAAATTGCTTTTGCTTTTGCTAACTGAAAAACAGTGCTGGAGACAGTGTATCGGAAGCAATTATTTGCGAGAAAGCTAAAAAGATACACGCTGATCTCACAAAAAATCAAGCAGAACTAGCTAGGAAAGCGAGGTGTTTAAAGCCAGCCATTTTTTTTTTTACACAAGAATGGATTAATCATTTTTACATTACTTCTTATGGGAAAGGTTGGTTTGGTATACGTCCAATTCGGTATAAGTCCAAACATTGGAAATGGATTAAGGTTGTATACCGAGGTTCCACTGTATTATGAAAATAATTGCTGTTAAATGGTTATATTTTAAGAAAAATAAGTTTAATTTGAGAAAATAGGGATTTTTATACCTCTGCGTATCGTTGGTGATATAAATGATTATGAGGATTTGAAAGTATCAATTCTTCCATGCAAAATGCAGCTTTTGAATAATCTTGTTCGAGCAAGTAAAGATCGCACAATTCCATCCAGCCTTCGTGATCGCTCATAAATCTTCAAGAAAAAAAAGCATTGCTAATATAAAATAAAGTTTAATAGTTCTTTTGTACAAAAATATATTTTTACTAAATATGATTATAAATAACATTATACTTATAACATATTTTTTATATATATATTAAGTATATTATTTATATACTTATAACATTGAAATAACATTATTTCATGTATGATGCAGATTTAAAATATATTGTTATAAAGGTGAATATGTTACTAAAACCACAATCATGCACGTTGCATGATTGTGGTTTTAGTAAAATTTTTCATCTGAATATCATTAGTTATCATCATCATTCCAACAAAACACAAATATAAATAAATCTATACCATACACCAGTGTTTCTTAACAGGGGGCCGCGGCCCCCTACAGGTCCATAAGAAGTTTGCCAGGGAACCACCAAATTATGCAAAATTTCCTTCAGAATATTGATGTATAATGGAATATCATATTGAAAAGTGAAATAAGAAAGATAAAGTTTTCGTATTTAGTTTTTTTTATTTAACAAATTAGTTGAGGATATTCAGCAGCAGAAATCTCATTAAATTATTTTCAAATAAAGTATTTTTTGTTTTTTCTATGAATTTTTAAATGTTTCTTATTTTATTTTTTGTTAAAAATTAATGAGTTTTTATGTTTGAATATTAATTGTGAAGTTTGAATGTTATTTAAATAGATAATGAAATAATAAAGTTATGTTTTACATTTATTATATAAAAAAAATAAAGCAATAATAAAAAAAATCAATTTATTATAGATAATTTAACAAATATAAATTATTATTAAAAAATGGGGTTCACAAAAAGTTATGAAATATTTGGTGGGGGCCATAAGTATAAAAAGGTTAAGAACTACTGCCATACACCGCATGTTTTTTTATTAAAGGTAAATTCTGCACACACTAATTTCCTCCATAGAACCATATTTATGGGGGCTTAGTATGTTGGAGAATATGGTTATATGTAGGATATTTTTTCTAGTACATATTTACAAATATTAATGTTTCAATCTGAAATTTTCTTACTTCTTTAAATAATCACTTAATTCTTTTATGGCTTCAGGTATCTGGTTTTGAGCTTTCAGAACGGCTATTTTTCTTTTATGAATAACAGAATTTGATTCGTCATGCTGAAGGATTGAATCGTACACTTTTATAGCATCTTCAGGTCTACAAAGATATTTTATTTTATCAAATAATAATTTTAAAATATATGTAAATATAGAAGTGTATATAAATATGGCTGCATTGGAATATTTGATTTTATTAAAGAATATTAAATAATGTAAATAATTTTAATATAATGCTCATTGTTGATGAAAACTAAACAGTATAAGCATTATCTAATAAAGGAAGAAAATATTAAAATATAAAAATTAATGATAAATATTTCCATAAAGATTTATAAATATTGAGCTAAAAGATATATGACTAAATATTATACATATTTATTCACTTATTTAATTAAATCAGTAACATTTGTTTCCTTCAAATGAAACATAGACTCGGACACCCAATGCAAGTACTGTATATGATTTGTTGTATATTTAAGGATTTACAGACATGATGCACTTGACACTGAATGACTCATTCACTGTGTAAGATACACGTCACCTCTGTTTGTATTGTGGCATGTTACTCTCCCTCAATATTGTTAGTGTTATATATGTCTATGCTTCATTTGAAGTGCAACACTAACAAATGAAACATGTCTATGTTTCATTTGAAGGAATCAAATATTATCTTTTCAAAACAGAAAAAGCTTCATAGAAAGTAATATAAAAACAAAAAATGAACTATTATTTTCTATTAAGCTTTTTTGTTTAGAGATGACACTACTACTATGTTTTTTATTGCCTATATTACTGAATATAAAGCTGGGAAACATGTGACCTTTGAGATGCATGCAGCCTTTTCTAGCTTCTACTAAAGTTTGGTAACATAAAATGTCAAAAGTTTAATTCTGTGGTCGTGATTTTAGATTGAAAAATTTGTTTTTTGTTAAGAATGAAAGATTATTATTCATTCCCTAATTATTTTAATTAATAATAAATTAACAATTGGCTTCTAGCACTTAAATGTTTATGTAAGAGAAAAAGTTTGTTAAAAATATTTAAAAGATAGATAAATGTTTTTCACTTATTATTGAAAAGTCAGGCATTTATACAGAAATTTTCAAAATAAGCTGTATTATATAGCTCATATATATATAGTTTACAGATTATATATATGTTACTGTGAAAGACCGAAATTAGAGAATGTCGACACATACAAAATACATCAGTGAAAGACCGAATATTTGGTTATATTATTATACATTCGAACAATCGCCGGTGTATGTCAACAAACACAGATAAGCTTTGGTGGAGGTCGAAGAAATTGTTAATACTTTTGAAGAAAATTTGAGCAGTGGCCATAACGAATACCATATTCCAAAGGAAAATATTGAAGAGAAGCTGCAATCCACCACATCTTCATATCAAGCCCTGACTGAACAACACGAAGTTATTTCTATAAAACGAACGGCCGCGAAAGAGAATCTTCTACTGCAAGCAATGAAAATGTTACAAACCTCAAAAAGAAAATTTCCTTCTGCTCAAATTGGTGACACCATACGAATACAAGTCCTTGGTGTCGACCATGGCTGTACAGATGCCCAAAATGTGTTGGCGGTTGTGTTGGAATAGAAGACTTCGACTTTATAAATTAGCAAACAAAAATGGTACCCTCAAGCAGCTTTATTCCCGTAATCAATTCGTAATTTGTAAAGAAAAGTTACTTTACTTTCCATAGATGATATTTCTTCACAAGAAATATCGCCAAGAGAAGCAGCTGCAGCTAATTTGAAAAGTGGAGGGCAAGGCTATACATGCTGTCATTGCAAAAATAAGTGTTCCACGAATAAATGCAATTGTAAAAGCAAGGGACTCTTGTGCAATTCAAAATGCCATAACAGTTTAAGTTGTTGCAATAAATAAGATTGTATAATGTTAATCACATAATTTATGTGTAAGTTTATTATTCTATTATTTTCTTTAATGATTTAGAATGTGCTGTTTGTTTTAGGTTCAACAGTTTATTTACATGTGCTGTTACTTAAGCCTTCTCCTATTTTGACATATTAAAAAGTTGCATTTTTGTCCTAACGTAATAAAAATATTTTTATTTAACATTCACCATCAGTGCATGCTGAATGTCGACATTTGCCTGTGTAAGTTAGAAATAATGATATTTAGCAAATATTTCGTACATACATGAAACGATTGTGTGAATGCTGACATTCACTGGAGAATGTTGACATTTGCCAGATATCGGTCATTCACAGTAACATATATATATATGTAATCTGTAAACTATATAAAAATTTAAAACCTGTACTATTGAGAGTATACTTTTGCCAAATCTATTATATATAATGTGCTTATGATATATTATGTTGCTATCTACAATCAGTAAATAAACAAAGATTAATTGAAGTAACCAAAATATTAGTTTTTTTTGTCAGATAATGAATTTATTTGATGTGACTATATACAGTGGTACCTCAGTATATGTCTGCTTTAGAATACGCCCAATTTGGAATATGTCTTGTTTGGACGAAACAAATTTTGCTCAGTATACGACTTAATTCAATTATACATGCCATCTATGAATAAGTAGCACTATTGGTGTACTAGACCAGACTAGAAGTGGCCAGATGGCCGAGCGGTCAAGGTGTCAGCTTACCGCTCTGGGGGACCCGGGCTCAAATCCGAACAGGTCGAAAAATCCCCAGGAATTTTTTGGAGGGTGGTCTGTGTCTGTTCAGATATTTCGGGCCTTGTCCCTCACCACCCGGCAGCCCCATTGTGGGCCTGGCCGAACCCATAATGGGCTTGCAAAAAAAAGGCTCTCTTAGTGCCCACAGGGTGGAAAGAGTTAAAAAAAAAAANAGATTTCTTCTGATTTTAATTTCTAAGTAAAATTTTATTATTAATCATGAATTGCAAGAAGGCAAATGAAAAGCAACAGAAAACTAAAAAAATGACTAGAATCACAATGAAACTAATAAAAGAGATTGTCGAGAAATATGAAGGTGGCACGCGTGTTTGAGATTTTAACTGTTGCATACCGTATTCTGAGAACGATGATATCGACAATTGTGAAAAACAAAGACATTATTAAATCTGCTAACGTTGCGAAAAGAGTTAAATCAATTTCTAAACAGAGATCGAAGACATTAGATCATGTTGAGAAATTGCTTTTGCTTTGGATAACTGAAAAACAATGTGCTGGAGACAGCATATTGGAAGCAATTATTTGTGAGAAAGCTAAAAAGATACATGCTGATCTCATGAAAAATCAAGTAGAAACTAGCAAGGAAAGCGAGGAGCTTAAAGCTAGCCATTTTTTTTTTACATGAGAACAGATTAATCATTTTTACATTACTTCTTATGGGATAGGTTGGTTTGATATACATCCAATTTGGTATAAGTCCAAACATTAGGAACGGATTAAGGTTGTATACCGAGGTTCCACTGTATATGTTAACAATTACTCATGCTCTCTAATATATAAAGTATTAGAATTACTTAAGAATACTGTCCAACAAAGAAATCTAATCACAAACATTGTTGTTATTATTAGAGAGGTTGTGACCATCATAATTAGCCCAAAATGTAAACGGTGGATGGTCGAGCACCGCTATCTGGCAATTCTAGATGGTTGATAATGGCACTCGCTACATCTAGCTTGGCAAGTAGAAGATCAGTTTAAACTTCTTCATTTTTTTTTTGTGTTTGGAGTTAAAATTATGACCTATTTTATTAAAATAATGATTATTTAAGCATTTACGAATAATATTGTAAAGAAACAGATGATTTTAATCCAGAAATGATTTAATTATTCAATTTTTTAGCAAGTGATGTGAAGTGCCTATAGAATTTATATATATTTGCCTTAATAATAGCTTATCTTAAGGTAGGTATGTTCTTCCACGGCATCTTCTACCATCAACAGTGTAATACATTTGTAAATTTTCTAAAAATTAATTTTCCGAGCTGCTTTCAAATTTACATAAGCCACTACTTCCCTTGACAAAAGTATGAGGTAGTCCAATCGTACAGTAGGAGACACCATGCTAATTAAAAATAATTATTTAGTGTTATTAAACATCCTATAAATACTTTAAAATAGTTTAATTTGTTTATTTACCTTCACTGGTAACCCTCGATGTTAAATGTATCTGCCATTTTTTCAACAAATTTCCCGTGAGTCAATGTGCGATATTCACTGAGTCACGTGATGTTGTGAACATGCAGAATTTTTTCTTGGAGTTAAAATGTAAACCGTGTACTTCTGCATGCCATGTACAAGTAACATTTGAACTTGCACCGCAACGTTTCTATTATCATTACAAGTGGAATTTCATAAATTTTTAAATGTTACATATAGATTTAATTATTTTTTAATCAAATTTATATTTTATCTGAATGTTAGACTGAATTTGTGTTATAAAACTGGCTACACAGTATCTGTTGCTTGCTAAAAAATAATTCATTCTGACTGTGTAAACATTTGTATAAATAAATAATCAGTATATATCAGGACAATATTAAAAAAAAAATAACCTCTATACAATCGCATCTTAAATTTATATGCATTACTTAATATTATAAATAAAATTCAAATTTTTCTTCTTACTTATCCAGCGTCTCTAGTCTCATAGCTTTTAATTTTCGTATTCGAAGACTCCCAGGAAACTGGTGATCTAATGCTTGCAAGCATTCCTGAAGAAAGAAAAGTAGGATTCAAATATTTTAAAAAATGAGAGGTTTTATTTTAAAAATTTAGTAAAAAGATTTATTCATATTTGAATAAATAAATTACTATATTTCGGAACTGCTTTCTTATTATAAAAATTAAATTTAAACATTATTACATTTATTTACATTAAAAAATACTAAAATAAAGTTTAATTATAATTTTGTTTCACACCTGAACAACATCAAGAGCATGAATATCTAATGCTGCAATGCATACTTGTTCATAAACCAACCATTCTAAAAAAAGAGAAAAAAATTTTTCATGTAAAAAAAAGTGTACAAACAATAACCAAAGCAGAGATTAAATAAATTAATCTGTTATAGTAAATATTTAATATAAAATTATTAGATTTATATAAAAAAATTTAATGATATAATGGCATAAACATACTTTCATCGCCCAACTTGTTAATATATTTGCTCAAACAGTCTTTCCATATATCTACTACTTCCTCGGATGATCTGACATTTTCATCTCTCCACTGACGTAATTTATTTCTTGCATCTGAAAATTTTCATCAAATTATATCAATTTATATCATTAATTTGAGAAAATAAAATTAATCTATATGATGAAAATTGGTTAATACTTTTTACTATATTCTATGTTATTTACATTATCTAAGTTGTGTAAAAATATATTTTAAAAGTAAAAGTAGATATCTTTTTGCCTATGATTATAAAATGCAATTTCTCTCTTTGCTAATGAGAACAAATATAGGTTTAATAACAAAAGTGCATCATCCTCATTGACTGATTCACTTGCTGACACAGTTTAAGAAGAAACAAACTTAAAAGAAGAAAAATTGGAACAATTGAAAGAGGACATTGAATATATTAGCAGAAAAATATAAAATCTCAAAAAAATTCAAATATTTTAGGCCCTACGAGGTGTCAAAGTTCAACCCTCGGTGCTTAAAAAGCACCAGGCATCCGAGTAGTCGATTCGTTTATGTGACATCTGAATATTTTTTGAAAACTTTATAACTTGTGCTACTATTAATTATTCTTTATTAGTTTTTTATTGTTTATAATTATTTAGTCAACATATATTTAAAACTATTATTATATAGTTTACATAAAGAATAATTATAAAATGCAGTATGGATGTTTTGTGCTGCAAAGCAATACAAAACATAGGCTGGACTACCAAAAAATGATCAGGAGTGGAATCCCTAGTTTATCTCCCTAAAAAATTAATGAAATTCAGCACCATATTTAAATAAAAGAAAATTCAAACTGCTTACTTAAAAAAGCTAAAGATAAGAATTTATTAGGAATGTTTTCAGCCTACTAATTAACCAGATTCAATTAAATATATCCAATTTTACTATCTAACTCCTTTTGGGAGAAAACTTTTGAATTGAAATAACATAACTTCCAGTTTCCTTCGGAAGTTTGTATATAGTTAATCAGAACCTCCTGCCCCTAAAATTCCATATCTGGTCTCATCTTTCATCTCTCTAACTCCCTTCTCAAGATTAAGGAAAGACACACAGTTGAACAACAAAGGAAATTTATAGGTCTACAAATTTTTCAAATTGCAGCCCAATAAAATTCTTTTACAGTAAATAAGTTTTGATTATTCTTTTTACCAGAGATTGTTAATGCTGAGTTATTTATAAAAATTATGTTTAAAATGCAAGATAATTCAAAATGACTTTTATCATTATTGATATTGTTTTGCATACTCCAGGGGTGGGTAGTCTTCAGCCCTTTTTGGCTTCTAGTGAGGCCTGACAAAATATAAAATGATGAAATTCATAATAAAAGAATTAAACTTATTAGTTAAGAAAATATATTTTTCATTCTCTCAATACATACGTTATCTAAGATACAATTTACATGTTATTGGTGCATGTGTACTAAATTTGTACACTTATGCAATCCACAGTACATTATGCAGTCTTATGAGTTCCATCTGAAATCGGATGTAACCTGTTTAAAAAAAGCTGGCAAAGGCTCTTACTTGACTTTCCTAATACTCAAACAGGAAGTTAAAGGAACCATTAAAATGTTCAATAATTTTCAATTATACTAGAATATGCAATTTAAGTGATAATTAAAAGCTTAAAAGGAGTAATTTTGTGAATTGTTAAAAATCTCCATATAGAAATATATTTTAGTTTAAAAAAAACACTATGACTACTCAAAGTTAAAAAACTGTATGTGGCACCACCTGATATGAGATGTTATTTTGTTTTTAAAAAGCAATAATTATTAAATGCATGTTATTCTATGAAATTATATAAGATTTATTCTTAAATAATTTCTTTTTTTAGAGAACTATTCTTCTATTGAAGAACTTTTATTGATCACAATTATTGATTAATGTATTATAAAAAAAAATTATTGATCATCGATGATATCAGTAAAGTTTCTCTTCTGTAATGTATGAATTAAAAAATAAAATCGGCTTCATGAATTTATACATAGTTATGCTATTTATAAAGTTAATTTAATAAAATCTAAAACAACTAAAAGTATTCTGACAAGTGAGAACAAATTATATTTCTTTTTGAAAAATATTACTACTATGACTTAATGCTTTAGTACTTTCACCAAAGTATTACAATCAGATTTGCAAAATAAATTTCTGCAAAAGTAATTATGGTGAAGATGCTAAAACATATATGTATTTATTTATACAGTAAAACCTCAAGGCATTGTTTTTTAAGGAAATGGAAAACAGAAACAATAAATAGGAAAAAACAACAATTCTAAAGAACTATTAAAAATTATAGATAAGAACAATTTAATGATACAATGTTAGCATATATTTTAAACACTAAATCTTGCCAAAATATGACTTTTCAGGGCCTTTAATGCTCACTATCATTTATGCTGTGCACACAAAAAAAGACTTTACTTTCATTGGCACAATTTTATATTTATTATATTATTCTTTTACACCTTATTCTTCCCCTCCACATTTCCAGATGCCAGAAGGCTCTTGCACAGATCTGTATAAAAATACACATACATCTCAATCTGCAGAAAACCAAAATGATAAATATTACAACAATTTTCTCATCCTGATATTTGTTTATGGATTAAATATATAATTCAATTCAATTCTTTATTGTATGAACCTTAGTTTGTTACAAGGAGTATTACATTAAGTACAATTTAATTAATTTATTAAATAATTTAGAAAATTTTGGAAGAAAAGAATTGGACTCAAACCCACAATGGTAATCATTTTGCTTTAATACAATTTTCGGACTTAGAGTTGTTTATACAGGATGTATCAGAATGATGTTTTAAAAATTTGGGGAATTGTAGAGGATGAAATTTTGAACATTTTGGTATAAAAAGCCTATAGCTGAAAATGAGATATAAAGTTTCTACAGCAATTTGCATGTTCTATGCAGTTGGTATGCTGAATGAAACAGCAGAATACAGTATCTATGACAAGTTTTATTGACAAAACAGTAAAGTACAATCAAATTATACATTGAATCAGTGGATGCACTACTTTAGAGTAAATGTTCAATGTGACAACCACCAACTTCGTTACATAATGTGCAACCACAAACCATGTTTTGTCAGACTCTCTGTAAGATGCCATACTCCCCTCTGATGGTATTAAATGCCGTAAAGATGCACTCCGTAAGCTTATGAACTGTTCCTACAGTTATTGCGTACACAAGGGACTCACGTTGACTAGCTGTGTGTTTACAGCACGGTGCCAGTGGATGCAAGGGGTGACCTGAAGGACGACAAGCACTAAGTACACAACGTCCTGTATACGGGCTCAGTTAGACTACTGTAGTTATGTATTTAAAGTCTTTCATCCGCAGCAATAACATGATGTCAATGGACGGAAGGGTAGCTACCAAAGTGAAGGGCGGTCATGCACTTCCTACCGCTGTATACACTTTAGTTCAAATTTTAGGCTATAGGTTCCTTATATCAAAACGTTCAAAATTTCATCCTCAACAAGCTCCCAAATTTTTAAAATGTCATTCTGATATACCCTGTATATTCTCCACTTAATTTTGTAAATTATTTCAAAGTATTTTAAGAACAACACACTCATATTATAACAATGATATTAATATAAGTATATTAATTACATAAAATTCTTTATTAATCATCAGATACTCTATAATAATTAGAATCTCTATTAATATAAGTTTACTTTGTGCATAGCTTTCAATAAGATAATTTGTGAAAATTTCACTTATAAACTGAAATGTTTTTTAAAAGTAAGTATTATTAATTATTCTAATGATAATAAAAAGTATTATAAACAAAATTACATAATTCAATCATAAAAATCAACTTGAAGCTTCTGGAATGTCAACATAATGTAAACATAAGTGTGCACATAAACTATCTAAAAGTAACTTTAATACCAAAAAGAGAATACAGTAATTCAAAAAACTCTGCTTATATCAATTAATAATTTTTAAAATGTCTCAGAAGACCTCAATTATTATTTGTTACTTCCATTTTTTTAGATTTAATAAATTGCTTAATATATTGTTTATGAATATATATAAACATGATAAACATAAAACAAATCTCCTCACAAAATGCATGCCAAAAAAGTCTGCACAAGAAGATTCTTTTTCAAACTCAAACCATAAAATACCTCTGAAAGTTCAAATTTATCCATTATTACTAGCCATAATCTATATATATAAAAATGAATGTATGTCTGTCTGTGTGTCTGTCTTATGTCCTTCATGCATTACCACACCGTTTATCCAATTGCCATGAAACTTTGGGAAGTTGTTTAGTATACTCCCGCACAGGTTTCTGGCATAATACGATTGCCATGAAACTTTGGGAAGTTTTTTAATACACTCCCGCGATGGTTTCTGGCATAGTACATTTATCCTACGATAGATGGCGCGCGTTTATACAAGCATTCGAGCACTGTGTGTTCGATTGATTTCAAATTGTGAAGACCATTTCCTCCTCCAATAAATATCTCTATATATGCATTTGTGAACTGTTATTTACGATATTTGTAATAATTTTTGTTTAATCACTTTATTTCAACTATTTTTTGCTAATTATGTATTCGCTTGAACTTTGTTAAAACCTTAAATGTATCCCGAACAACAACCGAAGTTGTAGAAGGAAATTTGCCTATTTTACCGATTTAGGGATCCCCCTTTTCTAAATTTTAATATCGACTCAAAATAATTTAAAAAGACAAATTACAATAAAACGGTTTATTAACCAACTATCAGAAATTTCACATGCCAAGGAAGAGAGGAAGGAGCAATTAAATAATTAAAATTGTAAAGGATTAAAAATATATATATAAAAATAGGGAATATCGCACTTCTGACAATCGCTGCAAGTGTGTGGGCTAGATTTGGAGAATCCGTGCTTCTCGCATGGACAACTGTATGTGGCCAGCTCACGCGTCGGAAANGAAAATTCGCCCCTATTCTTTTTGTCCTTATATTACTATAATTGAATATGTGAGCGCTAAGTTTTGACTCTATGGAGGATTTATTGCACATTATTGATGCAGCAGGAGAAATCACACAGACGGACAAACACCAGTCATTTATTGCAATAACAGTATGCATTTTGGACAGTCTATCCGTCCTCATTTGGTCGGGCTTCTTACAAATTGCGAGTTACAGGCATATAAAATACATGAAGTTTACTTTACAAATAGTACAAATAATAATTAAATTAATTTTTAAAATAATTAATACATTCTTAATGAAAACATGCTGTTTCTTTACAAATGTAGTTGCCTTCCTTCTTTAGAATTTTTACAGATAGTTTATTTGTATGCTGTATAAACAATTCGATAAATATTCAATTGTTATTATCTCACGTATACCTTAATATCTAGTGCATATATAGACAATTATATAAATATGGACTGTTCTGAAACACATTTTTCCATCTTAAAGGACATTTGATGGTACAATTACACCTCTAAACAAGACAGTTGAGACCTTATCAGAGCCATAGACCATATCCACAGGAGCAAAAAAGTCAAAGGACCCAGATAAAGCTCCCAAAATCGGTCCACTTCTGGTTCACGGGCAATTGAGAGTCATGTGGTTCCAATAAGGCTATTGCATTTAACTATTTAGTCCAGGTGACCATGCCAGCTTCGAGTAGACCACTCGACCATTCACAGAGTACTCGACGTAATAATTTTAGGGGGCTTGGGGCTCGCACCAAAGCACGCGACCACATACGGAGCATAGGCTTGCTAACACCAGCCTCAACAAATGCATTGCATGGAGAAAAGGCAGTATACAGGTACACTGTAAAAACTGACCTCTGGAATGAATATCTTGCAAAGGGAGCAACAGGTAGTGTACTCTCTTGGTCAAGAAGATAAAAAATGTGAGGTTTGCCGATTGTGTGAAAAGTGTCGCAACAGTCGAGCGGTCAGCTCTGTCGTATGGGCGCAGCAGAACTCACAGAAACAGGTTTTCCCATTCTTTACCTGTTTAATAACGTCAAAATAGTTTTTTACAAAATCTTTGAAATGTCGGGATCCTGGTTGCAATAATTATATAATAGTCCAACAACGTAATGTCTGTCAGTCTCAGACTTCTGATCCTGGGCGCCCTTGTATGGGTTGATGGTCACTCGTTGACCCTGAGGAGCGCTTCTGTGTCAATATTGGATTTCCTTCGCCGGCCTTCGCCCTCATATGTTGATTGCTATCTGAGCTACGTGGAATCCCTTCTTAACTTCCTAATGCTGCAAACACACGACCAAAGTAGGGGAGTCGCTAACTAGACATCCAAGCACCAAGAACGTCATATCCTTTTTTTTTGCAGTTTTTATAAGTTTCCTTTGGGTCCCAGATCGAACATTCCGATAAGTTGATGCCGATTTGCCCCCCCTCTCCAATTGGACCCCCTCCTCGTTACGAATTGTAAAAAAAGAAAAAATAAATAAAAAATAAAAATAAAGGAAGTAAAAATAAACTCAAAGTTCAACAAAAATAGCAGCAGAAATTGCCATATCTGAGATCGGAACCCAGATCGTGGGGTGAGTCAACATTGACTGACAATTCGATTCCTAACGGAGATGTTCAATTTAAGCACTCAAATTCATCTATTGTAGTTTGATTTTCTTAGAAATTTCTATAGACATGTCTTTATATGAACATAAAATATTCATTTTTTGTTTGATGGTTTCTTTTTATAACATTATAATAATAATTATTATTATTATTTCCTTTTATACAAAAATTAGAAAAAATTTTCTTTCTTTGCACAAATTCTAGGCTCACTTCTAATACTTCACANATTATAATAATAATTATTATTATTATTTCCTTTTATACAAAAATTAGAAAAAATTTTCTTTCTTTGCACAAATTCTAGGCTCACTTCTAATACTTCACAAAAATATTCACATCTTGAAAAAAAAAAAAAGGAAGTAAAAATAAACTTAAAATGCAACAAAAATAGCAGCAGAAATTGCCATATCTGAGAATAAAATGGTTAGTACAGAAGCAATATGCAATGCTTTATGATGGTTTAATTATCATGGATGCACTACCAGATGAAAACCATTGATTTCTAAAATAAATAAAAAGTGTTTAGAATCTGCACATGAATATGTAGGAAAATTGGAAGACTTTTGAAAGTACATGTTGTTTAGTGACAAATAAATTTAATATATTTGACTCTGATAGAAGAGAACATATGGTGAAAGCCCAGCATAATATTTCAAGCAAAGAATACAAGTGCAACTGTTAAATATGGAGGTGGTAATGCAATGGTGAGGAGGCATATGGCAGCTGGCGGAGTCAAAACATTAAAATTCATCAATAGCATAATGAACAGATGTGATTATTTAAATATTTTAAAGGAAAATTTAAATAGTAGCGTGCAGAAATTGGGATTAGAGAATAACTTCAAATTCCAACAGGACTCAAGCATTCTTCACATATTGTGTGAGAATGTTTACTGCATAATGCTCAAAGACAACTGTGTATACCTCCATAATCATCCTACCTTAATCCCACATTATATCACATCTAAAGTTACATTAGAGGCTAGAGGACCTTGCGAGAAGAATTGTACAATATAGGAGAAGACACTTCAAAACTAGTTTCATCAACGAGAAAATGGAAGAATTAGACAAAAAGGATTTGGGTACAAAATACTACATGAATTTGGTTAAGTTTATTCTAAACAATTTGTACTTTATGCAGACTTTTCTGTTCTAAATTTCTGTATGTTGTTAATATTGTTATTCATTGGTTGGTGATGTTCTTTTTCAGGGATGAATCCTGACCAAAATTTTTGGCCATGCTGAAAGTTATAATAAGAATAATAGGCCTATCTCTAGCACTAAACAATAGGCAGAAATGTTATTTGGTGTAAATAAAAAAGTATGGACTATTATAAAGCCCATTATTTCTACACATGAAATATATTATAATGAAAAAGTATTAAAAATTTATGATAATTCAATTTTTGTGGGCCCTTGACACTGGGGGCTCAAAGCTTAACTTATTAGTCCCTATGTAGATCTGCTCACAATACTTGTATTGTGTGTTAGCATACTTGTACACAATACAAGTATGCTAACAGGGTACTGCAAGCTTTCAATACAATCTGGTTGTGTTAAATGCTTTGAATGACGTCATGCATGCGCACTTGTTTGTTGCAGAAAAACATCCACACGAGCAAGCAATCGAGTTCCTGCAAGCATCGCACTGACTTAAAACGGCTAGCCAGGAGCTGCCAATGTAAAAGGAAACACAAATGATAAAAGAGTTTACATGTTAGAATAAATTATTATTGGCATGTTTGTTCTCATATAAAAAATATATTGACAATCAAAACTTTCTCTTAAGCATACGTTGCATTCTAAGCAAGCTCAGAAAATTCGCCCCTATTCTTTTTGTCCTTATATTACTATAATTGAATATGTGAGCGCTAAGTTTTGACTCTATGGAGGATTTATCGCACATTATTGATGCAGCAGGAGAAATCACACAGACGGACAAACACCAGTCATTTATTGCAATAACAGTATGCATTTTGGACAGTCTATCCGTCCTCATTTGGTCGGGCTTCTTACAAATTGCGAGTTACAGGCATATAAAATACATGAAGTTTACTTTACAAATAGTACAAATAATAATTAAATTAATTTTTAAAATAATTAATACATTCTTAATGAAAACATGCTGTTTCTTTACAAATGTAGTTGCCTTCCTTCTTTAGAATTTTTACAGATAGTTTATTTGTATGCTGTATAAACAATTCGATAAATATTCAATTGTTATTATCTCACGTATACCTTAATATCTAGTGCATATATAGACAATTATATAAATATGGACTGTTCTGAAACACATTTTTCCATCTTAAAGGACATTTGATGGTACAATTACACCTCTAAACAAGACAGTTGAGACTTATCAGAGCCATAGACCATACCCACAGGAGCAAAAAAGTCAAAGGACCCAGATAAGGCTCCCAAAATCAGCCCACTTCTGGCTCACGGGCAATCAAGAGTCGTGTGGTTCCAATAAGGCTATTGCATTTAACTATTTAGCCCTGGTGACCATGCCAGCTTCGAGAAGACCACTCGACCATTCACAGAGTACTCGACGTAATAATTTTAGGGGGCTTGGGGCTCGCACCAAAGCACGCGACCACATACGGAGCATAGGCTTGCTAACACCAGCCTCAACAAATGCATTGCATGGAGAAAAGGCAGTATACAGGTACACTGTAAAAACTGACCTCTGGAATGAATATCTTGCAAAGGGTCGCACATACAAGTACAGTTCTTTTGATTTTTTTTTTTTTTTTTTGCTGATGCCAGAGGGGATTCCTCATTCAGAATTCACATCTTACCCATTTGATGACGTAAACAACCTTTTTTTTTACGTCAACAATCATTTGAGTCACTGTATTTAATTTACAATTTCACATGTATATGTTAAGAAATGATATTATTAATAAATGTTTAATTTATGCATTCACCGACGACAAATTATATAACTTATTGGTAAAAATTAACCTGTAATGTAATATTTAAACGTATAAATGTGTTTATTTCGTCCAAAAAGAAATTATATTTACCTTCCCACTTCATTGCAGACGCCATTTTACAGGAAATACATCCACGCTTACTTTTAAAAGAGTATTATTATTAAATATTATTTTTATATTCAATTATTAATTTTTTCGATGTTTATTATGTAATTTGAATATTAATACATATATATATTTATTTATTACGATATATATATATATATGTGTGTGTGTGTAAATATTTTAACATATGATTTAAATGTTATAATAAAACGAAATGCTCGCTAGATGGCGCTAATACAACACGCGGTTTGTAAGTTTTGAGTACGAGTGAATTTATTTAAGGTTTTAGCTGTGAAGTTAAAGTGTGGAAAAATTGAATAAATATGAAATTGGTAAGTAAATTGGAGGAGTAAAAAAATTATGTTATTTAAATATTTAACTGAGCTTTCAATTTTTGTAGATTTTGATAAAGTTAAAGTATTTTAACCTAATTGGCTCCCATCTATTCTAGTTAATTATGGGATAACAATACACACATAAATACTGAGAAACATACACACACATGAACACAGAAACAGACAGATGCATGAATGCAGAGAAACAGACAGATGTTTTGGTTGAAACGGAAGTAATTGTGCTCGGTGACGAAGGTGAGTGCATCACGTATATTGAGCACCTGTTGGATGTTAAAGCCCTCTTTTAGAAGCAGCGAATTAGCCAGCATTACAGCCTCAAAGGTGCTCGATATATGTGATGCACTCACCTTCGTCACCGAACAGACAGATGCATGAATGCAGAGAAACAGACAGATGCATGAATGCAGAGAAACAGACAGACGTATGAATGCAGAGAAACAGACAGACGTATGAATGCAGAGAAACAGATGCATTAACACAAGAAACAGATGCATTAGCACAGAGAAACAGATGCATTAACACAGAGAAACATATGCATGAATGCATAAAAACAGACAGACACACAAAACACTATTTTCAAGGAAACAGATCAGTGGTGTAACTAGATTTTAGTCTCTTAAGCAAAATATGGTAGAGGACCTTCCAATGCTTAAGGCCCAGCTCCTCCACATTCATGATGATATAGGAATTTAAAACAAAATTTTTAAATTGTAAGAAAATATCATAGATTAGATATATTATTGATAAAAAAATTATTTTGTTGTAAGAAAATTAAATATCAAACAGAACAAAAAAAAAACGAAATAAAGCATTCCAAAAGTAATTACAGAAAGATTTGTAAACAAGATAAAATTTATTGTAATAAAACAGTAATAAAGATTAAAAATATAACAAAATCCCAAAATCAAAATAAAAAACAAATTGCAAAAGCAATTTGATTTTTATTTTTATAAAACCAGTATTTTGGTTAAATAATTAGACTAATGGATGAATAATATAAATATATATTCTATATCCATCAAATTAAAATTTCAAATTTATTATTGGGCTGTAATTTGAAAAAATTACGGACCTATAAATTCCAACCGTCATCCGCCCATTTGTCTACCTTTCCTTAATCTCGAGAATGGAGTTAGATGAAAGACAAGACCAGATATGAAAACCTTTGGGCAGGAAGCCTTGATTAACTATATAAGAATTTCCAATGCAAACTGGAAGTCATGTATTTCAATTCAAAACTTTCCCCATGAAAGCAGTTAATAGATGACTGGCATGATTCTATTGTTAAAAGAAAAGTATGATGTACAGGGGCAATTCACTACTAATTTGAGGTGGAGAGCATATATTTTAAATTAAATAAATTAAAAATATGATTATAAGTTGCATCCTTGGCATTGTGACAATGTCACAATAAATAATTGCTCATTTTTTTAAATACATTTTGTATAAGTGATGCCATTTGATGTCTTATTCTTTCTCATTATTACCTGGAGGTAGAAGTTTAATTTACTCTGAGTGACGATGTTTTTGCTGATAGATCAGAAGGTTTGTTTTTAGTATAAACTAAATAGTCAAAAAATTGTTTTAATACANTATTTAGATATTCGTGTTGCATATCAGAATGATACATTCTTCATAACCCATAGTGTTTTTGTATCAGATATTCCTCTAGCGAAAGTAATCGAAGATGTAAAACTCTTTTTAAATTCCACCCAAGAAATTGTAGGTCCTACATCCATCAAATTAAAATTTCAAATTTATTATTGGGCTGTAATTTGAAAAAATTACGGACCTATAAATTCCAACCGTCATCCGCCCATTTGTCTACCTTTCCTTAATCTCGAGAATGGAGTTAGATGAAAGACAAGACCAGATATGAAAACCTCTGGGCAGGAAGCCTTGATTAACTATATAAGAATTTCCAATGCAAACTGGAAGTCATGTATTTCAATTCAAAACTTTCCCCATGAAAGCAGTTAATAGATGACTGGCATGATTCTATTGTTAAAAGAAAAGTATGATGTACAGGGGCAATTCACTACTAATTTGAGGTGGAGAGCATATATTTTAAATTAAATAAATTAAAAATATGATTATAAGTTGCATCCTTGGCATTGTGACAATGTCACAATAAATAATTGCTCATTTTTTTAAATACATTTTGTATAAGTGATGCCATTTGATGTCTTATTCTTTCTCATTATTACCTGGAGGTAGAAGTTTAATTTACTCTGAGTGACGATGTTTTTGCTAATAGATCAGAAGGTTTGTTTTTAGTATAAACTAAATAGTCAAAAAATTGTTTTAATACAATAAAATATTTATGAATAAAGAAGAAAACTACAAAATCAGTAAATTCTTTTTAATTTAACATTCATCTTCAAATTGAACAGCATAGTTTTAATTTATTTGAACAATGTATATACACAGATGTTATTTAGCTATAGTTATTTATTAAAAATCATATTTTATACATTTTTTATTTGTATAAAGTCTCTTGTAGTATACATTTTGCCAATTATTTCTGTGATTTAGGTAAAGATTCATAATTTTTTATGTTGATTAAGTTATAAACTAACTCAGATTTATAATTTATAAGCTGTTTTAATAATATCATTTTGAAAACATTTGACCTGGTTTAATATTTATCTTTTAGAATATTATGAATTGCAGTTTTCCATCAGATTACTTACTATAACTGAAATGATTGAATATTGAAAAGGGAGCAGAGATCTAACATTTTGAAATAAAGTAGTTCATTATAATAGTTTATTTCCAGTCATTAAGTTATTTAATGGAAAACAAATGCTACAACTTTACAATAGACATTACAGCTTTCGGTCATTACATCATTTACAATTAAACAATAAGAATGCTTTTTAAAAATTTGAAACGTGACCTTTTCCGAAAAAAATTTTTGAAAGTGGAAGGAATGCGCTAGCATGTGCATTCCTTCCATTTCAAATATAATTTTCTGCCAGTGGGGATTTGTTATGTGCAATACCCCATATAAACTTAACTTATAAAATATATTATGATTTATCAAAGTAAAAATTGCCATGCTGTAGAGAGATTTATTTCTTTGAAATTAACAATAAGAGCTACTATAAGAAGGAAGTTTTTCAATGAAGTTTTAAAGATGATCTTTAACCATAGAGAGATCAATAATTGCACCAATGTAGGAAATGTAGACTTTTTATCTAGTGCATGGAAGAATTTTGTATGGGAAAAGGTCATCAGTGAATCATTACTGATTGTAAACTGTAAAAATTATTTGTATATATTGACTTCTTAATGAAGTCAGTATGAAACCCTTAGATGTCGATGAAAGTTTGAAAGGGAAAAATTAGATATATATTGTGCATGCATACATAATACTGTATTTTAGTATTTAATTATTTAGTAAATAAAATCATTTAAGAATTCTTGAAACTCCAATAATCTGGTAATTAACATTAAAAAACATGAGTGTCACAAAATAATCCAAATATACGGTTCCTATTTAAGGAGGTTGATGGAAAAAAATTTTCTTAAAAGGGTTGATATGTGAAAAAAGTTGGAAACCCCCTAGTACATATTATATACATTATACACATAGGTGTTCAAATTTAGTGGAAACTGCCATTTGAACTAATGAGAAGCTTATCTGACTTGGCAACTGTGCCAGTAATATCATATAGCTGACTAGTGTTGGATTACTAGATGTGTTGAACTGGTGAATGGTTAGCTTACTAGGATTGTACTAAACTGTGCATTTTAACATAAATGTATTTATCAACCTACATTTAGCATAAAAATTTTTATTTATAATTAAAATATATGTATTTATCTGTAGTCTTTTTTCTTAACTTTCTTTGCTTTATATAATAACCCTGTAATTTAAGCTTTTTACTAATCTGAACAAGCCTTTGTAATAATCAGTTTAGATTATCAGGAGTCACTCTATATGTATATAGTTAGATAATGTAAAGGATTTTGTTATATTGAATTTTACCTTTGCCAGAATGTATGATGAATAAAAAGAACAAAGTAAAAATGCTTTTATTACAAATTAATATTTACTCTTATAAAAATTATCAAAAATATTTATAATTAAATTTTATTTTTTAATATAGTATTGTTTAAGTGGGCATCCAAACAAATCATGCAATGTTTTAAAATTCAAAAACACCACCATTATGTTAGATTGTGGTCTTGATGCAATGTCAGTTCTTCACTTTTTGCCACTCCCTCTTATTCCAAGGTAAGATATATATATTTAAATTGATTTTTAAAAATAAGTATAGTTAAATAAAATTTTAGTAATAATTTAATGATTAATTTATAACAAAATAATTAATACAATTATATAAATAATAAACAATTTATCTCAAAAACTGGTTCTGTTTAAATAACACACACCAATATCAGAAACCAGCAAATAAACTATACAAGTTTATTAAAACAAATGTCTTCATTCATTTTCAAATGGATATTATCACATTTAAAACTGTTGAATGCAGAACAGAATGATTATGCAAAGAATACAAGAATACTTATTAGCATTTACACTTTTTTTTTTTTTTATAAAACTTATCCCTACTCTCAAAATTAAGCTTTTTACCATTGTATAGTAATTAAAAATATAAAATGTTTTTACAACAAAATCTGATAACAGATGGTGTCACACACAATTTTATTTTATTTTCTTAATAATAAAAAAGATTTTTTAAAATAAAAATCTCATAATAGCTGGGAAAGTTACGCAACTCTCATTGCTAGATTTTTTAAAATTTTTTCATAGACAAACGTTTTTTATTTTCTGGATGCTCCTCATACTTCTCTTGTACTTCTATACTAATTAAATAAATACATTCATTATAAACAGTCGAGATTCTTATCTTAATATATTATTATCAACTAAAAATATTTGAAAATGTCTGCATTTATAATTCAAACTGTAAAGATATACTAAAGCAGGTGAAATTTAAGAATTTTTATATTCTTGCAGTATATTTAAAGCATGTGAACACATAAATAGATAGAGTATTTGGTTTATTATCATGATAATATGTACAGTACATGAAGTGAAAAGAAAAAACGTGGACAATTGTATTATGTTTTTAAAATGAAATANTAAATATTTTGTTGGGAAAGTTACGCAACTCTCATTGCTAGATTTTTTAAAATTTTTTCATAGACAAACGTTTTTTATTTTCTGGATGCTCCTCATACTTCTCTTGTACTTCTATACTAATTAAATAAATACATTCATTATAAACAGTCGAGATTCTTATCTTAATATATTATTATCAACTAAAAATATTTGAAAATGTCTGCATTTATAATTCAAACTGTAAAGATATACTAAAGCAGGTGAAATTTAAGAATTTTTATATTCTTGCAGTATATTTAAAGCATGTGAACACATAAATAGATAGAGTATTTGGTTTATTATCATGATAATATGTACAGTACATGAAGTGAAAAGAAAAAACGTGGACAATTGTATTATGTTTTTAAAATGAAATAATATAAATTGAAAATACAGTTTTATGTATGTTTTTTCTTTCATCCAACTAGTTTATACAATATTAGGTATCTTACATATTTTCAAATTATGAAATAGAACAAATCATTATGCGAAAATTCAATAAATAACTTTTCAAAAATATATTTCAATAAAAGTTATGAATATCGAAAATATTCATAACTTGAATCAATTGAAAAAATTATATCTGTAATATTGATGATATTGTGGGAAATTTTTTGATAAAATTTCATAATTTGTGGAATTTTNTATTTGGTTTATTACCATGATAATATGTACATGAAGTGAAAAGAAAAAAACGTGGACAATTGTATTACTTTTTTAAAATGAAATAATATAAATTGAAAATACAGTTTTATGTATGTTTTTTCTTTCTTCCAACTAGTTTATACAATATTAGGTGTCTTACATATTTTCAAATTATGAAATAGAACAAATCATTATGTGAAAATTCAATAAATAACTTTTCAAAAATATTCATAACTTGAATCAATTGAAAAAATTGTATCTGTAATATTGATGATATTGTGGGAAATTTTTTGATAAAAATTCAAAAATTGGGGAAAATTTTGCAGACACTTTAAGGATAATTGATTCTATCTATCTGGTAATGCTGGCTGAAGAAGTGCTGTCTGTACATGCAGCACAATATTTAAAGTATTCATAGTATTCAAATTTTTTTTAATCAGTGGGATATTCAAAGATGTGTAATATTTGAATACTAGAAAATATTCATGGATAGTATTTGCTCATCTCTGCTTAAAACACTTTTGATAATGCCTTGGAAAATGTTCATTATAATTAATATGTTGTTGTGAACAGAATGCATTTTAAATAATAGACAATAAAAAATTTAATTGCTTGTAAGTAAATATGTTTTTTAACCATTTTAGAAAACTTTTAGGATAAACTGTGTAAAGTAAAAGAAAATTTTAAAAATAAATTTATAATTGTTAATATGTAACTGAATTTCAGTTCTAGATTAGCTAATCTTTCAACTTGGATACCTCGCAATTCTAATGATGCTCAGTTAGAAGGAGTAAGTAATATTATTTCTATTTTACTTTTTAATAAATTCAAATATTTTCTTTAATTGAAAATTTTTATGAAGGAATTAAGAGAATGTGCCGGAAGAGTATTTATTGATAGTTCACCAGAATTTTGCTTACCTGAGGTATTTATTTGTTCTGTTTTTTTAATCAAAGTCAAAATTTAAAATTTTATTAACATGGTATAAGCTTTTTAATAAAAACTATAAAAATTAATTAAAACCATGTAATATTAATGTATAATTTCACTCAACAAACTTGATTTTTGATTAAACCAAGACAGTCTTATTATTGGGCCTAATCATAGCTTGATAATTTGGCAAATTGCCTGGTTATAATTTCATATTTAGGGAGTTCATGAAATTTGTTATCTTTCTTGCATGTTTTCAATACCATTTACATTTATATTAATTAAAAATATCACGTATTTCATTTATTCTAACAAACATCACTAAACCTAATAACTTTGTAAAGCCAAACAACTACTAGATTACATTGGGCTACTTTCTTACAATTATATTTAATTAATTACTAAATAATTTGTTACTAGAGGGAGACTGGAATGGTTATATCATATTCATACCCAAGGATGGTTATATCATATTTAAATATGTCTGGAAGAGGAGATTGGACTGAGGCTCAGTTAGCATAACTGGCAAAGCATTTGCATAGTAAGCAAGAGTTGCAGATTTGAGTCCCGCTCCAGGCTGATTCTTTTCTTCCAGAATATTCTAAATTATTTAATAAATATTAATTTAGTTATACAGTAGAGCATCGTTTATCCAAATCAATTGGGGACTGAGGTTGTTCGGATAACCGATTATGCACGAAAAAATATATTAACTTATTCCACGTTGAAATTTTTCTCTGTTGCATGTCGCTTCGCGTTGAATTTTCATCGATGTTAAGCCTAACATAAACTTTTTAAAATAATAATCGTGGCTATTGTATCGTTAAAAATTATTTTTATATTTTGTACAAACAAAATAAATATATTGAAAAATATAAAAACCAAAAAAATATATACTTTAGAAGTTGATCTAGTATCAAAAACGTTTGATTCAGCACGACACACAGTCCTCAGAAAAACACCACACAAATATGCCAGCGCTGCCAGCTAAAACACACACACCAACAAAAAAATATTGGAGTAGACCAAGATATAGCCAAAGATTGCAGCGCCACAGAACTAGCGAAAATTTAAATTTGCCGACTGGAATGCTTTCGGTTAACCGACGTTTCGGATAAACGACACTCTACTGTAATTATTAAATTTAATAAGAGATGGCGCTTAATGCCTCCCTCTAGTAATGAATTATTTAGTAATTAATTAAATATAATCATGGAAAAGTAGCCTGATTTAATTCAATAGTTGTTTGACTTTATTTCAACAAAAAATTGAAGTTTTCCATATTTCTTTAATGTCATTTATGATCATTTCATTTTCCAATCTACTCAAATTTGATTGAATAATCTGAGAAATGAAATGAAAATACTGATACAAATAATTGTTATATACTGTTTCTTCGTATTAAATAAATGAAGATAATATAAATAAATATTAAACACAGTTTATAGTAATAAAGTCTAGAAATTTTTTATAGGAAAAATATTTTTGAAGATGTATATTTGTTTAATTTATGGATCAAAAATCCCTGTAGACATATGATCACTGTAGTCTAAGTAAGATACTCACTTTAGATATAGGTAATGTTTTTAATTATTCTTAGCAGTCATTTTATTTATAATTATGGGTAAGTTAAGAAAAATTAAAGTTAGAAAACAATATCTATAATAATCATAATTTCTATTTTCTATAGAAGTGAATTTATACATTAGTAGAGAGAAATATCATTTGTAAAAGGAGTTTTGGAACTTGATCATTAATACAATCATCTATTCTTTAGTGCAGTGAACTGCCAAACTATTAATAATGTCAAAATGATGTAATGAATATAGATGTTAACTATGCCATTTAACAATATTGTTAAATGCTCTCTATCATTTGTCATTAGTCATTTTGGGCTTTACTGATTCCTATTTAAATTTTTCTTTCCAATGATATACGTCTTTTACTCATCTGTTCTCAATTTCTTCGACATTATGAAAATTTTCTTCAATTCGCATAGTCATTGGCTTATAAGTTTACAAATTCTATTTTATTGGTTATTGTTGCTAAATAATATTATAGATCCCATCATTCTGTACAAATCAATATAAATTTTGACATCCTATCTCTTTACTATCCAAAGTTTCACTACCCAAACACTGCATTGTATCACCATTTTTGGTGTTCGTGTGCAACTGCTACCCCTTCCCGCACAGCTGCACACCCCCACTACCCACTGTTTTAAATATGGATGTAAACCTCCTGCCCAAAAAAATTTAAATCATTAGATTATCATTTATAGTTTGAGATATAAGTGCAACAAATCTTGCCATTTGTTTGGTCACTCCAGTTTTTGTAGACCCCTCTATACTGAACCAAATTTAAAGACATGTTTGGATCAAAAAGAAGCAACAGGCAGATTCTGCAGTATTTGCAGATTTCCTGACTCTCCCAGATCCTGTATTATTCTATGTTTCTTCTAAGCTACAGATTGGGACTACTTTTTCATGCACCGACCTGTATTATGTAAAACAAAGACATAAAATCCATTAGTCACATTTTTTAATTAAATCAAATCTAAGTTCTTTAGAGTGGTAAGTGTCAATTTGCAAAGGATGGCAAGGAGTCAGGTTGATACTTACCATCCTGGTTATTTAGCAAATCGTAATATAACTATTTTTACACAATATGAATATTTTCACTCACTTATGTATAAAATACTTTTATGTCTGTTCTATACTTTGTATAATTTTTAAAAGAATCATATTATTATAGGTTGGAATTATTGATTTTTCTGAAATTGATGTCATATTATTATCAAATTATCAAAGTATGATGGCTCTTCCATACATTACTGAAGGAGGTGGTTTTAATGGAACTGTCTATGCTACAGAACCAACTTTACAAATAGGAAAGTAAGTTTTTTATGAAAGAAATATTTTATAATTTAATGATTATGTTTTAAAATAATAAAAGTATAAAGTCTCAAAAAATATTCAGACTGAAGTTGTTAAACTGAAAACAATAAATTTATCAGGATAAAGAACTAATACTCATTAAAGTAGACTCCTGATTAGTGTACATTTATTCCAAAGATTTTGCTACTTTTTGAAATATCTGTTAAAGTAATTTTTGGGAATTGAGAAAAACTACCATATTACATTTGATGGTTATTCTATTACAATATTGAATATGATAAGAGTAGTCAATATTGGATACCTTTTATAATTACAGTAGAACCTCGATTATCCGCCCCCCGATCAACCGACCCCTCGGTTAACCGACCGTCCTAGTCGGCAAATTTCAAATGTCCGCTAGTGATGTGGAGCTACAATATTTGGCTATGTCTTGGCTACTTTAATATTATTTTTACGTGTTTTAGCTGGCAACACTCATTCGACCATGAAAGGGAGCCAGTATTTAAACGAAGCTTAATTTTCTAATTTTTAACGATACAATAGCGACGATTATTATTTTAAAAAATTTTTGTTAGGCTTAACATCGATGAAAATTCAACGCAAAATAGGTTAATAGCGATATACTAATATACTAATTACATGGGATATAATAATATACTACACTAATAATGGATTTTTTCATACTTTTCGGTTATCCGACTTTTCAATTATCCGACCAACCCCAGTCCCCAATTAGGGCGGATAATCGAGGTTCTACTGTAATAAAATCTTGGAGCACAATCAATCATTGCATCCATATCCCTCACATGTGACCAATCAATGTGACCCTTCCCAAAATGCAGTCAATTTCATTATCATCTTATACACTGCAAAGTATGCTCTCTATGATATATAGGGTGTCAAGTGGTTACTGAGAATTATATGATTCCAGCATATGAATGATCAAACTTGACTACTCTTAAAGTAATCAATTCTTGTATCAAATCTTTTCATTTTGGGGTTTATTTCTTTTAATTCTTTCCATTTTACGGGCACTAAGAGGATCTTTTTCTGTACCCATGGGCAAGTCCACAGCTTGGGATGAATGGGTGGTGAGTGATGGGGCTAGATTCTTTACATTTTATGACTATTCAGGATTGCATGCAACTTTCCATATAAAATTCCTGGGAAGTTGCTTGCTGGATCTGATCCTAGGTTTCCCAGAATGGTAGATTGATGCCTTAAGTGCCTCAGCCATCTAGCAGTCTTTATTTTGGGAGTAGAAGAAAGTCGCACACTGTAATGTCTGAGTACAGAGACAGCAAATTCCACTAATATGACAATTTGTTAAAAATTTGCTGTACTAGTTTGGTTGAGTGTGCAAATTAAAAAAAAAAGCAAAAAATCTTATAATTCAGTGTATAAATTCAAGGCAAACAAACATTTTCAATCATTTAAAATGACCATCTTTAGGTTCCAGAACAGTTATTTGAATTCAAAATTATATAGCAGAACATAAATTTAACAAAGAAAGAGTAAAATCGAAACAAAAACTCTCATGAATCTCACATTGTTTAAGGAATTTTAATTTGCAATTAACTTTGACTATCCTTAAAACAAGCTTTCTGCAGTTTCTGACTAGTGTCACCTTAAACAAGAAAAACAAATAAACTGGATGAAATGAAATCAAAATCAAACAATCCGAGCTGCTGGTTTTATATTGAATCTTAACATTTTTTTATTGTTTGATCTTATTTCATCCAATTGATCTGTTTTTGCTTAGTTTTCTCCAATAAATAGAAATGGTAAATAAGAGAAAAACTATATTCTTATGAGAACTGTACATAATAAATAACCCAAAGCCTGTTGCATTGATACTAAACCAAATGATAGCCATTATTAATCGGGCTATTATTTTGCTATTATTAATAACCAGCAGACGAGCCTGGCGTTGCCTGGGCAAAATCAACAACAAAGATTAAGATTATTAGATTATTTCTTACTTCTTCTACTCTAGTAGCCCAGGACACCCCCTAGTGGGCGTTCTAGCAGCAGTGGTGTCATTCCATGGTATAAATAATAAATTCCTATTACAAATAAAAATAATAATATACTGAATTTCTCATGGCATACCCTACTAAAGTGCAGCCAAAAATACAAAAAATCACATCAAATAATAATAATATACTGAATTTATTGTCAATTTAAATAATAGCTAGCGGCACCCCTAGTGGCCATTTTTGGCATACAGTGACAAAAAGAAAGAAAGAAAGAATCCGGTTTTTCAGCTTTATATAGTTAGATTAGAAATCAAGTAATTTGGTATTAGAGATAGATGCTAGGTGCCATCTCTAATACCAAATTACTTAAATTCTAATTATTAATAATTGTAAAATAATAGCTCAATTAATTAGGCGATCATTTGGCTTATGAGAACTAATCAAAAGCTAGCAAATAGAGAACTTACAATTAACTCATAAGCATCTTCCCTAGAACCAATTTTCACAGACGATTTGGCATGCAGTGGTTTTAATAATAATAATCAGTTTATTTTATGGTTTCTGACTGTGGAACAGGAAGAGAATAGTTTATTAGCAGCATCTAATTGGTTGAAATGTTCAGATGATGATATATATCTGACATGGGCAAATGCGGCTCCTTTTGAGTTACTTGCAGCTCTTGCTGAAAGTATTAATTTCTGCTTTTTATTATTATTTTTACAATTTTATTTCCACAATTTTGTGAAAATATGTTTATTAAAAAAATTCAATATTTGTTTTATATTATATTTGTATTATATAATAAAATCGCAGTACAGAATAAAAAAGTACAGAACTGCGGCTCTCATGCATTTTGCAAAACCTACATTTCGGCTCCCACTGAACTCTTGCTTGCCCACCCGATATATAACATGCATGACTATGATCCTGAAACAAAACTATCACAAGGAAGTCTTATTCACTTTTAAGATTGAAGTAATCTTGCTAAATTTGAAACAAAACAAATGTAATTGTCAGTTTCTTTGATCAAAAAAATATAAATGCACACCATGAAATTGAAAGTTAACATTTTTATTTACAATTCTGCATTATTTCCATAATACAATACATTACAAATAACCAGAGAAGTGACAATTTATAAGTAGGCTAATGTTGATGAAATTAGATTTTTATGAATCGAAGATGAATCATTCCTTTTTACAGAAAAAACAATTTATATTAATTTAAAACAAAAACCATTGAAATCTAGCAAAAATTTTTTACAATGAACAAATATTTGCAGTCATTGTCAATGACCAGCATTAGCAGGGGTAGTATAGAACAAAAATACAGTAGTTAATCATTAACAGAAATACATACACAACAGAGTTATTGATTTATCTGTTGCTAATTTTTACCTTTTTTTGGTAACAGTTAAATATTGTTTTTTGTTCTGCACTACTACATACTAATGTTCTGTTGCATTTGTATTTTAAATATTTTTTATTCTAGAACCTAAACAGACCCATTGATGATGGCTGAAATCATTTATTTGGCATATAATTCTTTTTATAATAATCATTTTTTGTCTCTAATTTTTATTACTTAAAACAACAGAATGTTACACCTCAAATAACATAATTTTTATTTGTTAGATTTGTATTATAAATATAAATNTTTTTTTTTTTAAGGCAATTTATGGAAGAATTAGTTAATTATATTGAAAGAACACCTAAAATCAAAGTGGCAAAGAAATGGAAGCAACCAGAAATTTTAAAGTAACTATACAAAAATTAAATACTTTAAATATTATTAGTGTTATTAGTTTAGTACTAGTATTATTATTATCATTATTAATACATGCTGTAATCCATCAGAAATGATAGGTGAAGAAATATAAAAAAAATTGACTTTTAGTTTAAACTACACAAACTTTATCGACTATAAAATTTCTTGCATCACAACATTTTCTCGTAAAGATTGTGTCATTGCCTAATAATTTGCCTCATTGTCCAGATTTGAAATATAAACTTATAAGTTTTCAATGAAACAGCTGTATTATTTTAACTTACCCAGTTTTGTTAATCTTTAATTTTTGACATGCATCATCTAACAAAATCCATATTTTTGGGTTGTTCATAAAATCAAAATGAGTTAAATGAGAACAATGTCATTGTTGTTCTTACTTTGACTGATTCGTTTTCAACAAAATGGCTGTTTGTAAAATTGAAGTTACGAATGTTGCTAGTGGAGTTTTATCTGAAATATTTTTTTCAGATTACCTCACTTGGGTAGTTACTTGCCTTGAGAACCATAATTTCTTACTATCGTTATTTTTTTGTACTCAACTTCTGACGAATCTCAAAGTTACACTCAGTTGTAACTCGGACTACATGTACTTTTTTTTATAATTGCTAAAATGTGCAGTCTTTAACTATTCATCCTCTACAGCTATAATCATAATAATTTCAGACAATAATAAATAAATACAGTAAAACTTCTCTAACTCGAAGCTCCAAGGGGCAGGAAAAAACATTGAGTTACAGATGATTTCAGTTAGAGAACAATAGAGTAAAAATTGTGAATTCTGAATAGATTTGTACTTTTACCTCTCTTGCATTATATAAAGAATCTTTTATAGTTTTTTTTAAACATGCTGTGTAATGCTTTTCAGCAAAATGTTCAATATAACTAATGGAATCAAACAGTTTTGCAGATACTGTACATCTTGTTGAGATAAAGCAAGAGGACCTTTCACTTTGGACTGGAATGCTATGTGAAAATTGGTGTTGGAGAGTGGATACAACTAACTGTTTGAAAATTTCATGTAAATCTGATAATTAGGATTACTTTGGATAGAATAAATATTAAAATTTGAGTTGGGGAAGTTGAAAGTGACATAAATCAGTTTCGGGGGACTGTGACAAACTTTGACTTGAAAAAAATTAGAGTTAAGAAATTCAAGTTGGAGATGTTAAATCCCCATGCTGTTCCATTGAGACCTACAAAGTGCTTTATTTTCTTCAAGTTACAGATGTTTGAGTTAGAGACATTTTATTGTAATTCTACTATACTTAAATTAAACAATTGCTTTTATTGGGCTATATTAAGCCCAATAAAAGCAATTGTTTAATTTAAGTTGGTATTGTAATGTTGGTATTCTAATCTTGATTTACAGGACTATTCAGCAAATAAAATTAATTATATAAATATGTAAATTATATAAAAATATTTTTATAATATGTTTCTCTTATTAATTTTTAAAATAGAACTTTACCTCCACCTTTTGATTCTATAAAACCAAGAACATGGAGACAGATTTACACAATGAAAGAAGTTAACAGTAGTTTAGCAAAGGTCAAAGTTGTTGGTTATGCTGAAAAATTGGTTAGTAATTTACAATTTTATTTAATTTTTTATACCATCTTATCAATTAAACTTTGTAGTCAAATATAGTCTCATTTCATGTATTCACATTTCTATCATAGCGAATTTATTGTAATATTTCAATTAAAGAATCTTGATATATTGAACTAGCTTGAAGTGCATTTGTGAAAAATTTGTAAGTAGAAATAGCTAATAGAAGTAGTAGTAGAAGACAATTATTTTGTCAATGTCTGTTTTCTTGGTAATGTACCTATCATGGTTGTGCAGTTTAAAGAGTTTTATTACAAAATTTCAGTGCAATCTTAAGAATAAACTTATACATAAATGAAGAAAGTAGTGATCTACTACAGTACTTTATCTTTATTGTTCTGCTTTTATATGATATTAGTTTATTATAAAACGTACAGTATCATTACATTTTCATTGCCATCTATTGCATATTAAAGAAAACAGTTTACATGCAATTCCTAATAGGTAGTACTATATAAACATTCTTTGCATTACTATTAATATATCCTTTGTTGATTTCATTAAGTATTTGTCAGTAAAGCAATTGGAATATGTAAGAAAATTTCATTCATTTTCACAGTTTTGGAGTTATAGTCAATTTTTGATAGTACTGGAAGCAGTCAATTAACTTTCTTGAGGGTGACTAGTGTATGAATATTCAATACAGTAGAGCATAGATTATTCGAATCAATTGGGGACTGGGGTTGTTTGGAAAATTGATTTTTCAAATAACCGATTATGTACAAAAAAATACATTGTTAATATAGTATATTAGTATATCCCAATAATAGTATATTAATATATTCCATGTTTCAATTTTTCTCTGTTGCATGTCGCTTTGTGTTGAATTTTCGTTGATGTTAAGCGTAACGAAAATTTTTATAATAATAATTGTGGCTATTGTATCGTTAAAAATTATTTCTTTATTTTGTACAAACAAAATAAATATATTGAAAAATATAAAAACAAAAAAAATTATACTTCAGAAGTTAATCTAGTATAAAAATGTTTGATTCAGCACAACACAGTATGACTGGAGCGCTTTTGGTAAATGACGTTTCAGTTGATTGGCATTCGGATAATTGATGCTCTACTGTAACTAGAAAGCTGTGTTCAGATTTAAATATATTTACCTTACTAGTCTGAACTTGATAAAAGTTTGTTTTTTCAAAATATATTTCAATGAAAATATAATGATTGTCAATTTTTTTTTTTTTTACTTCAAATATAATATGCCACTGATTCTAACACACATGCCTGCTTTGGACAAGTAAAAATGAGTAAAATATCATTTCTAAGATAGGTTTTAAAATTTACAAGTAAAAATCTACTTTACTAAAATGATAATTTAATATTAAGTTTTGGGAAAAGATTACAAAATAAATTATTTTAAATTAAATAATATGAATACAAAACAAAAAATCTTTTATTTTTAATTACATTATTAGAAAGATAAATTGTGTATCATCATGCATTTAGTGATGTGAAAAGTACTTGAATAAACTTGAATTTGTAATAAACTGGATGTTTATCAATTCACTAAATAAACAAAAATCCAGCTTACAAACAAAATCATTTAATCAAAACAAACGTTTTCAATGATCTTCAGATTTACATCAAATTAACGATAGATGATGCAGAGCAATTGAAAATATTTGTTTTTGATTAAATTATTTTGTGTGCTGGATTTTTGGTGATTTAGTGTGTTCTTAGTACCTAAATAGATTTTTTAAATTCTTCTGAGCAACAAAAAACATTTACTATTAACAGTTTAAGTGGAATGTATTTACTATTAACAGTTTAATTACAGGAAATCCTCATTAATTCAAACTCAGATAATTTGAAATCTCATTAGTTTGTAACCATATATTTGACCTGGCCAGGGATATGGAGATTTTCATATTAAGGAATTTGTTTAGTTGAAAATACATCTACTTCAAAATGAAAATTCTGTCCAAACTGTGATATGCATATGTTAACTCGTTCGTTTAGATCAAAGTGCCTCCATGCTGTAAGAGAACAATAGACTGTGCACAACTCTAATCTGGCCAATATGCTTTGCTTTTATAGTAACATATTTTTAGGTGTGATCTTATCCACAAAATATTTTTTTTTCCTCTTATCTCATAAAATACAATTGGTTTTTGGGAATGCAATATTGGGCTACAAATAGCAGATTGAGATATCTGTAAGGCTGTAGGCTACTACATTTGGGTGTCCTACTACTTTTTGAACCACTTAAAAATAATTTGGGCTAAATTTCCAGGAATTGTGCTTTACTTTTATAAAACTTATCTGGCAACCTGTGAGATTTCAATGGGCATGTGGTATTCACCTTCACATTTATATTATTATTATTATTAATAATGAAAATTTTACATTCTGTAAGCATATCTGTATTCCATATACTTAAATTATTTTGGTTACATGGCATTTGTCATATTGTACAGATATATGTAAATCTTGGATAATTTGAAGATTGATAATTCAAAGTCACGATTATTTCGAACTAAAGAGGATTTCCTGTACTTGTACTATTGGGTTGTTCAGAAAGTAATTTCGTTTTTTTTTCGTGGAAAAAAAACATAATACTTTTATAATAAATAAATATTTTATTGAATTGTATATCGACCATTTTGATCAAATACCTGTTGTCATCGTTTCTGGTAGTAGCATGATTTCACATTCATAGAAGTTTTGATCGTTGCTTACAAAAAACTGATCCAAGTGATTTTTGACATTGTCATTTCAAGTAAATGTCTTACAGTTAAAAAAAATTTGTATAGATTGGAACAAGTAATGATCCGAGTGTGCTCGATCTGGCAAATATGGTTGGTGCGATAGCACGTCCCATCTAAGTTATAACAGTTTCTGACGAGTTACCAAACTTGTGTGAAATTTGACATTATTGTGGTAAAACACTACACCTGTTTTGTTGATCAATTCTGGCCGCCTTTTCTGTTTGATGATATTACTCAATTTGTTTACTCGATGGCAGTACACTTTCAAATCAATTGTTAAATTGCCTAGTAAAAGCTCCAAAAAAAATTTCCTTAAAATCCCACCAAAGAGAGCATCTCTCTTTAAGAATGTGTGAAACCGATATATTAAGCTTTGAAATGAAACCAATTTGTTTCAAGTAATCATAAACAGTTCAATTTGACAAATTTAATCTCTTAGTGATTTCACGTATTGTTATTCGGCAGTTTGCTTCAATCAGTACCTTTATTTTGTTTTCATTGGCTTCAACTGGCCATCCAGAATGTGGTGCATCTTCAATATTGAAATTCCCAAAACGAAATTTTGTAAACCAGTTTTGGCACTGTCGTTCTGTCAATACATCATCTCCATACACAGTGCACGATTTCTTTTCTCGCTTGAACAGCATTCTTATTTCAGTAATAAAAGTGCAAAATATGCCGAAAATGCTGCTTCCGATCTTCCATATTTGATGGGACACAAAAAATAAACAATTGCACAAAATCAGACAAAATTTTTTACAAATAAGCCTTAAAATGCTAGCTGTCAAAATATATAATGATAATACAGTTTAGAATGAAAATGGCGGGAAAAATACGACTAATCCGTCTAGTGGTAAAAAAAAACGAACTTACTTTCTGAACAACCCAATAGTATGATTTTTCTTTTTTAAAAAAAACCTAAGAACTATCAAGGAAATGTCTTCAGTTGGATTTGATACTTAATATTTAGAATGGAAAATAAAATATAACTAATTCTTTAATAAAATAATGAACTTTCTTTAATTAAAATAAGATTAAAATGTTTTAAACTTGAATATTTTTTTAAAAAAAAAAAGATTGTTTAAAATTGTTTTTATAAAAGGTTAAGCTTGATTTAAAACATTTGAAAATTAAACTCCTAGTTTATATGCTGTAATCTGATATTGTTAAGATATACTTTATGCTAAAGATTTATATTTTGAAGGATTCTGTTAAAAGTTTGTATGTTGTATATAAGTTGTATTTTGAGAACAAAAATTAAATTAATAATTATAAATTTTTGTTTTCTTTTAATAAATAATCTCTCTTTCTTTATTAATAAGTTAAATAAATAAATTATTATATTTAATATTTGTTTTGGAGAATAGGATATTTACGGAGTCTTAAATGTTTCTGCTGTAAGCTCAGGATATTGTTTAGGAAGTTGCAATTGGATAATAAGTAGTAATCATGAGAAGGTAATTATGGATTTAAGTAATTTATTATCTTTAAAAATTAATGTTTTTTATTAATATAAAATTCTTTAGTTAAATGCTTACTTGAAATTTATTTTCTTAAATATACTGATGTAATTTTTTTAAGTTATATCAAATGGAGAAAAAAATTTCATATATTTTAATTTATTTAAATTTAAAAAAAATTCTTAACCAGTTTACTCAAAAGAAAGAAATTTTGGATTTTTTTTTTTCAATTACCAAATGTCAAATTGCAAAACCAACTCAATCATGTAATAAGAATGGACAGAATAATTAAATTCAAAATTTAAATGTCTGCTATGCTTAGTAGTAAATTGTTTGAACATGCTTCTTCATATGTTAAGAGAGCACTGTACCATAATTTAATATTTTTGATATTTAACTCTTTAATTTTATAAAATAATTTCTTTTTATATATTATATTATACACTTTTGTAATTCTAGATTACTTATATATCTGGTTCGTCAACTTTAACTACTCATCCAAAACCAATGGAACACACTCCACTTCGTAATTCGGATGTTTTAATAATGTCTAGTTTGACTCAAACTCCTTTAGCTAATCCAGATAATATGCTTGGAGAACTCTGTATAACTATAGGTAAAATATATTTTAATTATATTAAATAAACAGAAGTTTTTTCATTTTAAAAATTGTTATCTTTGTTAAATGTATTTCATCATAACAATTAATCATGCAAATTGCATTTATAAATTTGTAAAAGAGATTTTAATTGCATAGTTTACATTCAGTTGAAAGTATTTTTGAGATTAATTATTATTTTATTTTAATTTTTTTATTGTTTCATTTAAAAAGTATCAATGTGATATGTAAAAACATCATAAGAACAACCTCCTTTTATATTTTGAATATAATGTCAGTTTTAGTTGTTTTAACTACTATTGAAATTGTTGTAACTCTGCTATTTACATTTGTTTCTTAAATGTAATTTGTTGTTTTGTGATTACAGTAGAGCATCGTTTATCTGTATCAATTGGGGACTGGGGTTGTTTGGATAACTTATTTTTCAGATAACCGATTATGTACGGAAAAATATATTAACCTATCCCACGTTGAATTTTTCTCTGTTGCGTGTTACTTTGTGTTGAATTTTCGTCGCTGTTATGCCTAACGTAAATTTTTTTAAATAATAATTGTGGCTATTGTATTGTTAAAAATTAATTCTTTATTTTGTACAAACAAAATAAATACAGTATGTTGAAAAATATAAAAACAAAAAAAATCATACTTTAGAAGTTAATCTAGTATCAAAAACATTCGATTCAGCACAACATAGTCTGACTGGAACACTTTTNCAACTCATGAACCAGATGTTGTATGCCATACAATTTATTTTGGTCCACAGAGATTTTTGAAATGTCAGTTATAAATGATAAAATAGAATCAGGAGTTTTATAAATTATACTAGAAATTCTTCTATCAAGCATGACAGAATATTTTTTATGAGAGAATAGAGATTGAAGAATTGAGAAGAGCTTCAAGTCAAGCTTGACATTGTGATGCTGTTTCTGCAGCCCTTGACAGCATTATTCTTACTCAACATTGCTGAAGTCATACTTCACAGCCTTTGGGGGTCTCAATCAATCTTATTCCTTTAGATCTAGAATTTACTTCACCAATTTTACTCTTACACTTTTCCCTAAGCTTTTTTTTTTTTTTGACAAAATAGCGAGCCATTTTAATTCTACATTGATAATTTAGTGCAAAGATGAATTGTACGTACATTAATTAGATGAGTGATAAAACTTTCTAAATAATGGGGTCATTTAATCATTACTTCTGATTGGATAATAGGACATCACATGGTCACTATGAAAAGATTTTTTTTAAAGAAGTGACCCAATATGGCTATTATTTATAAAGTTTAAAATATGCCATTTGCCAAAATAATGTAAAAATGTAACTTGAGGTAAATTTTCTCGTCGAGCATGAATGTCATGTGGTCACTGATATCACTGCAATAATAGTGCAATCACAAATTCAAAATCAATTATAACCAAAATTTCATCTGGATTGGACAAAAATTGCAGGAGTTATAAGGAATTCATACACACATACACATACAGATGATGGCTATTATATTAGTAATAATTCCTTAACATGCTTAATTCAGTTTCTGTTATTTCAAATCACTGCATATATATTTTTTACAACATATAGGATATACAGTTGTCCCTCTATAGTCCGATGTTTTTTAATCTGACATGCTCAGTAGTCCGACGCACCTCCCGTCAAGGTACCCGTCCCCGTTACGTGTCTGCTTGCACAGAAGCATGTCGCGATGTGAATCTCCCCATCCAATTCTTACTCGATGACACACATTTCATGTGTTTTATGTGAGCAGTTCTGTTCGAACAGTTGGAGTAGAGAATATTGTAGGCTACTGCTAGCAAAACAATGCGAAATATGTAATTATTTTTGGTAATCCGGACACTTTTGGTAATCTGACACACCTTTGGTCCCATACCTGTCGGATTATCAAGGGACAACTGTAATGCAATTAAATAATAGAATAAATAAATTTATTGTTTATTGTTTTAAAAAAAAAATAGTAAATTTATTCTTCAATAAGATTTATTTATTATTTTATAATTCTAATATCAGAGTTGCATTTATGGTTAAAATTTATCTTCTATTAATTAAATTTACTGTTGATAAGAGGCACTACACTGTCTTAATTTAAATAAATAATTTAATGAACGATATTTAAATAATAATCGAATTAATAAAAGAATTGCTAGAAACTGCAAGAATTGTGAAAACATTACAAAAGAACAAGCAACACAAACAAAAAGCATGATAATAATAATACAGAATTCTGTATTTATTATATAGAATACTATATTTAATAATGTTCATTTTCATATTATAAACTGTATAAATCTGTTTAATCTGTAACTTAGTGTTGGATTATTTCAAATTATTCAAATAATACTTTACTTATTTTTAAGTAATATATATACATACATACATAAATCACTACTATTACTCTGATAAACATTGAAAAACATACTCTAATGTTTGAACTGGTTCCATACTATCAGCTTGATCAAAATCTAATGTACATGGTTGATTAATAAAAAGTTTCATAATCTTTGGACCAGAATCTAAAAATTAACAAAATAATAATAAAAATTTCAAACTGAAATTACATGATAAATTGCTTTTTAAGTATGAACAAAACAAATAATATATTATATATATAATTTAAATAATTATGCTATTAATTTTGTAAACATTATAGAAATCTGTTTATTTCTCATTGAAAACATTTTCAAAGCATAAACTTCATGTACAATTAATGAACAGAATTTTGTTATTTTAATTACTGTAATTATAGCATTAAAAACAAAATAAATGTAATTAAACATACCTAATGGGGCTTGTAATTTAATTGAATAAAGTTTAATTGCTTGAGTAAAACCAATTGAAATAATCAACTAGAAAGATACAAGTATAAAAAAAAATAATTATTTACATAAAATTTATTTATGAAATTCCTAAAAAATGGNATGATGATGATGATCTTAACTTAAATACTCAATAAACTAAACTAATGCTAAACTTAACAAACTATTTGAAATAACTTTTTTTAAATAATAATCTCAAATATTGCATATAAATTACATTTTTAGGCTCTCTCAAAGTAAACAGTCTAAAGTATATTTACCAGAAGAGCCATTTCCTCATGCTCAGTTAATTCGAAATGGGAGACTAAAGCATTTTCCAAGTATTTGTGGTAAGTGTAAAAAAGTAACCAAATGATTATAAAATCAGTTTTAAATTCTTGTAGTATATGTTAAAGTGATTTCATATTAATTTTTATAAACATAGCCAAACGATCGCCTTAAGTACTCTGGCTATAAATCCGCTGTTTTTAATAATTAATAATAAATAATTTGCTACTAGAGAGAGAAGTTTGGCGCCATCTCTTATTTAAGTTATTTAATAAATTATTTAAATTATAAATAATTTAGAATCATCTGGAAGCAAAGGCTTGCTCAGGGTCTGGGTGGTGCAACTTTCAAGCACACTCCACAGCAGGTGCAGATTGTGGGTTCAGATATGCCCCAGGCCAGTTCTTTTCTTCAGATGGTTCTATTATTTAATATACATACAGTATATACAGTAGAACCTCCATTATCCGGACCTCCATTATCCGGATTTTCGATTATCTGGGTGGTGCAACTTTCAAGCACACTCCACAGCAAGTGGAGATTGTGGGTTCAGATCTGCCCCAGACCAGTTCTTTTCTTCAGATGGTTCTATTATTTAATATATATACAGTATATACAGTAGAACCTCCATTATCCGGACCTCCATTATCCGGATTTTCGATTATCCGGATTGTTCAAAATAAACAAAAATTTTACGAATTTGCCGATTTGCACTTGGCAAATTACGATACTGTTTATGTACGTGATGGAATGCATAACTTTATTTGTTTCAACAACGTCTCACCCAGCACAGTGGTCATAAACTCTTAAATATATTTTACGTAGTAATAAAAATATAACTTGACATTCGTATAATTTATATTCAAATTGCATCATTTCTATGACCAAGGGCGGCGTAAGGCATGGACGACGTGAGCCACCGCCTATGCCTCGCGTCTGAAGGGCCTCGCGCCTCGAAGGTTTATGCATTACTTAAAAGCCGCGAACGCGACTAAAAAATTTTACTCGTCATGAAACGATAAATAGTTTGTCAAATTTTTATTCATAAAAATGCAGTTTCAACTGCTTTTTATTTTATAAAATCCGTCTTCTTGCGCCACCAGAGGACCTTTTAAACAATAGGTAGTCTGTTAGTGTTAGTCAGTAGAGGTTCAAATTCAATACGAACGTTTGTTTCTTGAAAATTTGATCACGGTTTAAATACAGTATTTACTTTTAATATTACCGATATGTCATCGAAAAGAAAACGTGTTGTATTATCTTTAAAAGACAAATTAAAGTATTTGTTTCGATTATCCGGATTTTTCCTTATCCGGACTACCTTCATCCCCAATTAGTCCGGATAATCGAGGTTCTACTGTATATATATATTGGGTGGTGGTAAGGTTGTTTAATATACTTATAGATTTAATTTTTGTTAGTGTGTCAAAATTATAGTCAGATTTTTTTAGTGGTTTTTATATATACAATGTATGCATGCATATTAGTTCATTTATTTTTTGTTTTATGCACACTAAGAGTTTTTTTAATACTCATCATGGGTTCGGTCATCCCATAATGGGTCTGACCAGATGACGGAGGATGGAGTTGATCATGTCCAAGCAACTCATTCCAAAAATTTGAGCTAATCCAGGATGCAGGCACGCTTGTGTCTTTAAAATCTCAACTACCTGGCCATATGTACATATTTATCTTAGTTGTATTTTAGTACATATTGCATACTTATATTTTGGTTATATACTTGATTTATATATTGTTAATGTATTATATATATTCTGTAAAATGTTTTATGTCCGATCAGTATTTTAAAAAACAATTTATTGAATTATTTTCAAAAGATTAATTTACACAAATTTATTTATTTATATAAATAATTAACACAGTAAGATGTTAAAAAATTATATGGTTATATTTATTATGTAATATTAACGTATAAAATTCTTAAATGTTTTATATTACATTATATAATTCATATAATTATCTGGTTAATTACGTTATGTTAAAAATTACTTGTTATTTGTTGTGTATAAAAAGTTATATTTATATTCTATATATGAAGTTGAAATGTTAATAAATTTTTTTTTTTAGTTGAAAATTTTAGTACTGAATTTCGAACTCCTTGCATTGTTTTTGCCGGTCATCCATCTTTAAGATTTGGAGATGCAGTTCATTTTATGGAATTATGGGGTGGCTCTTCTAATAATATTGTTGTATTTACAGGTAATAAATAAGTAATAAGTTAATTGGTACATAATTAGCACATTGACTTTTTACATGATAAAATCAGTGTAATGTAAATATAGTATTCAATATCACCTAAATGACAGTAATTCAGATATTGAAGATTAATAATTATAATTAAAAATAATATATTTTCTTGTTTTTTGAATCATATTATTTTGTTTTATTAACTAATTATAATTCTTAATTTAAATAAATAAGCATACTATTTTCAATAATAGTAACTAAAGAATACAACAGAAATTGTAATATAAAATGTCTGTTATAATATTAATATGAGTTAATCAAATGTTTGAATGTTGTTTGAATTAAATAAAATCAAATTTGTTTGAATTAAATAAAATCAAAGTTTCCTTCTGAAATTTTAACAAACACATACACTGATTTAAATAAAATTTATCACATTAAAATACTTCTACATTTGAACTGATTAATTAATTAAAAGATTATAATTAGAGATTAAAAATCGAATGCTTATTAATATATTTGTGTTAAATCAACAGAACCAGATTTTCCATATTTGGAAGCTGTAGCCCCTTTTCAACCATTATCTATGAAAGTAATTATATTCTGAATATTTAATTTTTAGTTTTCAATTACTTTATTTATATTTATACATATATTTCTAGTTTATTGATGAAATTATTTAATTTTGCATTAATATTAGGTCGCACATTATCCAATTGATACAAGTTTAAGTTTTAATCAAGCAAATAAATTAATCAGAGACTTGAAACCGACTCATTTAATTGTCCCTGAACAGTACATTGTTCCTCCGCCTCTACAACATCATAGGACAGATTTAGCTTTGGAAAGAGTAAGTTATAAAAGAATATATTTATGGAAAGTTTTATGATTTTATGCAAAGAATTGTAAATTTATTTTTAGGAATTTCCTATAATATCATATAAAAGAGGCGACGTCTTGCAGATTCCAATTAAAAGACGCTATGAGAGATTGTATATGGATGCCGAGGTAAAAGTCAAAATTCATTTAAATTATCTCAATGTTAAATTTAAATTGTTATAATGTGGAAGAAAATAGTATTTAATTCATTTTTAATAATAATCAATATCAATCATCATCATCATCAATATATATATTATAAAGGTAAGTGTACAACATGCCGCTACAATGTGCATGCCGCTAAAACTCAAAAACGAGTCCCAGTACGATCAAGGGAATTATATGGTGTGGTAGCCCTCTATCTCCCATCAGGTAAAAACAGGAAGAAGGTTCCTGTTTTTTTTTTACCTGAAGGGTAAAAACAGCTGCTTGTTAAAGATATAAGGGCTGGAAGTTTCATCTTCTAGAAATTTCTAGAACAGTCCAGAACATTTGAGAGCATTTCAGAATGTTCCGGGATGTTCTGGAACGTTCGGGAACATCCTGGACGTTCCAGAACACTCTTGAATGTTGTGGAATATTCTGGAACATTGTGGACCATTCAAAGCCTTTTTTGTATGGGTGGACTACCCATTGGTGGGGTATATAGAGCAAGATCCGTCATGGATTTGAACTTCAGTTTCTTATTAGTGACGAAGGGAAGAACTGAAAAAGAAGTGAAAATTCCAAAATAGTGCAGTGAGTGAATAAAAACAAACAGTGAAGTGTGAGTAGTCAAAGTGATACAGTTATTGAATATAAATGGAAAATAAAGTGTGAAAACTGTGTAAAGTGTACTTAGTGTATTTGTTAATAAAAAGTTGATTTGATTTATATTTTATACAATGCCCATACTTAAAAAATGAGGAGCTCTTGCGAGTTCTGAATTTTCTTTTGAATATTATCGGGAATTTTCTTTTGAATATTAAAGTTGATATCATTGACAATATTATTTTTAGTTGCCATAATTGCCCTTTGAAATAGCCACTTTGAATAATAATCGGAAGTGCAGAGCCCAAACAGTTAGGAGTTTAAGGTTGAAATTTGGTACACAGTTAGGGTACGTCATGAGAACTTACACTAAGAAGGGATTTTTCAAAATTCCCCCCGCAGAGAGAGGTTGTTAACAATGGAAGTGGTTAAGTAACAATTGAAGTGTTAAGAGAAAGTGAGATGCAAGATTTACATGCGCAGATGTGGTTTTTTGTGTTTTTGCGAGAAATCAAACATATTTTTAGACCCATCTAAAAATTTTCTAATTAGTCTGGAAACAGGGCAATCTAATTCTTGCATTCTGAGAAAATGGGTAAGATTGGCTATAATGTAATAATCTTAATCTTCGCTATCGTTACTTTTTGCCTGAGCAATGCTGGACTTATCTGCTAGTATTATAATTTATATAAATGCATATTTAACTAATTCTTGATGAATGAAACTTGTTTTATTTTAATATTTCGATCTTATAATTCTGGACATCTAACGATGGTTTATTAGCCAAAAATGATATCATCTTTGCTTTTTTTTCCCCTTACAGTTTACATAAGCTTTTTTTTTTTTTTTTTTTTTTACAAGATTCGTGACAGAACACCTTTGTTTAACTCTTAAGCAAATTTAATTAAGTTGAGTGCCCTTTTTTACAATTTCAAACGTAACTTAAATTCTAAAAAGAAGCACTAAACTTAATTATGTTTGAAATTCCATACGTCGGCTTGGATTTCTGTTACACAAAGAACGGGGACGTTAGAAAATTGATTTTGCCTTGGTAACTTCGTTTTTCTGGAAAAACGAACGTTAAAAAAACCGGTTAACTCATCTAACAATGCGTAAATAATAATAAATAATAATAATAATAATGTATTGTTATCGCATTATACATTTCCTCACGGTCGTGCCTCGTCGTTACAGTTGCGATGCCACATCCCATCGCAGCTGTTACACTTTAAGGACCGGCGCAAACCGCCCGGTTCCTGGATCCTTATTGTGAGCTTCCCCCTGCCGGAACCCTAAAAATGGGGTAGAGAACGAGCTTTTTTGAATCCGCTTTCTTACAATGGGAACGGGTCTCTGTTTAAAGCGATACTGTACCTGCTGCACGCGCGGTCGAGGAACTTCGATTCCGTAGTGTGTTTTTTGAACCAGTAAAACACGGGAATAGATCCTGTACGTTGCCACCTTTATCTTCATCTAATCTTAATTAATTAAACGTCCTTATCGTCGCCCAGTCCATAAGTGAAACCAACTGCCATGTTTTTTTATAGGTTACTTTTCACCTTTAGACCCACCACCTATTTTTAGACTGGTAAATAATTTTCTAAGTGTAATTAATATCTTCGTAACGGCGTAACTTAAAGNTTTGCCAATTCACAAATTTTCATTTTTGTATCGAAGTGTTTAATAATCGGTACATTCGTAAAGTCGAATGAGTTAAACGCGTTAGTAACGAATTGTTCGAAAAGTCTAACGAAATAGGAATAATGATGACTTCATTCTCGCTTAACTCGTTCGACTTTACGAACATAACCAATGTTAACTTTACATTCCAAAGATAAAGTTTTTCTTTTCTTGTTTGATGCAGAAGAATTAGTTCTACTTCGTTTGGATGACATAGTAGAGTCTCTCGAGTCTCCGTAGATAAAACAAACACAGAAATAAATAACACAAAATAAATTGTAGCTATGTGTGGATTCCGCGCGACACATCCGAACATGTAAGCTGAACAATAGTGTGGGGGAGTGAGTAATCAAGGGTTGCGTGGCGCTCAAACAAAAGACGAATCGACAAGATTTGAAAATCGCGTAACTCCGGGTTCGCGTAAGTCGGGGTATTACTGTATATAATTTTTGTTAATAGATAAGGTACAATAATCAAGGAATATGACATTCCAATAATAGTTTTACTACTATTTATGATTTATATATTTTTGATGAATAATATATTTTATATTATGACGTATATTATTAATTATATGTGAATAACGATTATATTAAATGTTTTAGTTAGCAGCTTCTTTGATGCCAACTGAAGTAAAACCAGGTGTTGCCATGATGACCGTAACAGGTTTATTAACTGTTAAAAATAATAAATATATTTTAAAGGTAAGAATAGTTTATTAATATTTTCTAGAAAATATAAATGAAATAAATTAGCTTATTTTAATATTAATTATGATACTACTTTAACATTCTTATTATTGTATTATTAAATATAATTTTAGCCTTTGATACAATCAAATCAATCTAAAAAAAGGAAAAATGAAGAAGAATATGGCTATCCTTCCAATTATGCCTGGGGAACATTAGATGTGCCTCATTTTTCCCAAAAATTAACAAAGGTAAATTATAGGAAATTATCTAAATGTTTTCATATGATATTAAAATTTTTCATTTTACTTTCTTCATTACAGTTTACAAATATATTTTTAAATTTTTATTTAAAAAATCTTTTTTTAAAATACATATACAAGTACTTCACTCATTTTTTCAAAACTTTTTGAAGTCCATAGGGTGATCAAGCAAACAGTGGTCCTACCCTACTCATTCATTTTGCTTCTTTCACTCAACATTCATGGAGTTGAGTGCCTCTTGCTTTGTCCAACCCTCTCTTTGCTCTCTCTCCTGCTTAGCTCAATTCACTGCTTGCTCACTCCATGGATTTTACTTATTTGTTCCTAACATAACCTATTCATAATAAGTTTTGTGTTGATTCATTAATCCCTGGTGTTGCCATTTCTATTTTCCCCCCATGACCAGAAAAGTGTTGTGATGATTTTAAGCTGAGAATTTTATGTATAAAGAGTAGATACATATATTAATTCAATAAATTTATATTTGAATAATGGATTTATACAGTATTTTCAATAAAATTTATTTTAATATGGTAACTACATGTTTATCAAAAGAGGAAAAAATGTTGAGCCTTGACTAGAAAGAACTTATATTCTTTGATAACAGTGAATGCTGACTATGTAAATTTCAGTTTTGGGTGGTTAAGTAATGAAATTGTAATATAATCATTAATAAATAGTAATTAATAATGTCTATAGATAATGCATATCATTCTTTCATCTTACGAGAAACAACTTTTGATATTATATTCACTTTTTCAATAACCGTATTTTCTTTGAAATGCCACCTTGTTTTAAGTTATGAAAACTTTTTTAGATAATAATGATTACTTAAATTGTCTGTATTATTTCAAATTAGTTAATAATTTTTTCTAAATTGAATCACTATTTAATTAATAAGAGAAATTAATAAATTTTTTTATTGGCATTTGAATGAATAATCAAGTAAAACTTTGAAAAATATTTACATATATTATGGTTTGTTCAGTATAACAAAATTCATTGTAATGAATAATAATTTTAGCAATTGTCAGAATCTCTTATATTGCCTTTCACTGTACTTAACTACTAAGTAGATATTTCTCAAAGGTTATGAATGATATTTCTTACAGGATTACATAACTTATTTCTATGTACATGTTTAGTTTTTTTCTTAAAATAGAAATGTTTGGTTTTGTATAAACTTTTAAATGTACAGTACATGATATGACCAAATAGTTCCTTGTCTTGGATAGTTGTTAATGTCAATGTGCAGCCACCTTTGAAGTTATCCCCAAGATCAAAAATACACTTCTGCTAGCATTTTTACAGCTTCCAGAAACATTGCTGCAAGCCATCTATTGCAACCACCCACAATGCCTCCTATGATGGTACTTTCACCTCATTTGATGACTCAAAATTATCTCGGGCTATTTTTGACAGATGGATTAAACTAAATATCACATTTTATGTCCAGATATTTGGTGTTTGTGTGAGTCTACCTGTTGTAAAAGGCTTGAGATTGTTTTGACGTCATTTTGAGTTATCAAATGAGGTAAAAGCAACACAGTTTGATTGTAATATTTCTTACTACAATTATTCATTGGACAATGCTAAAATAATGATTTCTCATTTATATGAATTGTTTCTTTAGGCTGGATTTGCAGATGTAAAACTTGAAGAAAGTCCTAATGGCTATATTGTTCATATGGTGAGTAATACAATACATTTTTTTTTCTTATAACTAGACTTTCATAATTATGATTTAATTAATTAGAGAAAATAAAGGTTTTATTAGACATGAATTAGTTCTTTGCATTTTGTAATAGTTATCCAGTTATATAGACTGATAAAAAAAATTTCAACAAACCAAATTCTTCATTTATTAAAATGTGTAAAACTAGAATTTTTAGAAAATATTTGTAATATGGACTTAATTTATTAATTTGACGGCTGTGTGTTCAAACAAGCTTACATGGGAACTTTATCCAACAGCGAATAATCTGCATCATCTAAAATATTGCATTGTTGCAGAAGTTTTTGGAATTTTCTAGAGTCTCATTGCACAATATTTATTTAAAAAAAAAAAAAATTATTGCCATTAAGTTGAACTACCATCGTCCATTGATTGACAGATTCACGGATTCTTGCTGAATAAAACTTGGGCTGTTTTGAATTTTAGAATTCTGCAAGTGCAATTTTCATCTCGTCATCATCAGCAAACTGCTTTCAATCCAAAAAGTGTTGCATGGAGTGGAAGAGATGGTGATTGGATGATGCAACATCTGTGCTATACAATGGGATGAGGGAAAACCTCCAAGCTGAGATCAAGCAGCGTCTGCTTGGTCTCAGCTTGATATGTGTGTTCTTGCATTGTCATGAAGAAAGCATACAGTGTTCATCTGTGGACAAACTATGGTGACTGTCACAAAAAAGTATCTTGCTCATTTCTCTTGGTTGGTTGCCACAGCCTGTCATCCAATAGGATGGAAGTCTTTCCAGAGCATGGCTTATCTTTGACTTTATATTGCTTGCGTTTAAATTTACTGAACCAGTTGTAGATTGGAGAAGACATTCTTGCCAAATGATTGCACCAAGCAGTGATAATATTCAGTTATTTTTATATCAAATTGGTAAAGTACATGTGTGAATTTGGTCACAAGAAAGTATTGGAAAACTTGACATTTAAAAAGTTGGTATTGCCAAATAGAATGGAATTTATATACTCCACAACAAACTTCTAGATGCCATCTGTCCAATCTGTCAAAGAACAATTTTGAATATCCTAGAGAGGTCTAGAAAATTTCAGAAACTTTTGCATCAATGCAATATATTTATTTATTACGAATCATATTTCCATATAGGTCTGTGATGTAATTGCCAAATTAAAAATTATCTTCAACTTCCTGGAAAGACCAACACCAAAGAAATAACTTTCTTATCAGTTGTTGTAAACCTGCCTTCAGAATATTATAAAATCATCAGTAAGTCATTTCATTTGTATAAAAATCCAGCAACGAGTTGCTTAACTTTCCCAGCAACATTTGAAACTGCATGTGAGTTGCCATAATTAGAATCATCATCATTAACATTTAGAACATCAGATCATTTTAAATTCAAAATTATGAAACAAGGTTTTTAACATTACATTAACCCCAACGATATTAAGTAATAAAATTAATGAAAATGCCGATTGAATTTTAAAGTTTTGTCTTGTTTTAGTGTGAATCAAGTGTATTTCTTGTATATATTTCCTGGCATGTTTCATATTCATATTTTAAGTGTAGTCCAGTGGAGAAAACAAGGTTTCTTTCTCTATTTGTCTGCTTATGAAAGAGGTAAACATGAAAGTAGATAATAGATAAATTAATATTACAATGAAAATCTCTTTGTTAGAAACTAAAATTAGAAAGGTTAAAAAATTTTGGGACTATCTGACAATTACATCTCTAGTTTTCTCATATTGAGAAATATTTAATACTTTTATTTGTCACTGTATAATATAAATTTTATAACTTTTAACTTAAATTTTGATATAAAAGTATTCTAATAATTATAATTTAACAATTTACTGGACAGCAACACGAAGATACATTAATTCAAGTGGAAGATCACTCCACTCATATTATTTGTCAAGGAGATTCTACAATTAGGACCAGATTGAGAGATTTACTCTTGCAATGTCTGAAGAAGTTTTAATTATTTTAATGTTAACGAAGACAGCAAGAATTAATAATTTATTTAAAGTAATAAATTTATTTTTTTATAAAATTTGAATGAATTTCTTCTTATGATTTTGGAAAGAGCATATTTATGACGACGTATTTAGTTATTGTTTAATCTAATAAACTCTTCCACCCCATGTCTTTGCAGATATATAATTGTGAAATTTTATATGAAAATAGAAATATGTGGTTCTTTAGTTATAAGCATAAATTTCTCTGGAGAGAAAAAAAAATCGCACAAGGAACATGCCAGTAATTTACTATTCCAACTTTACTGCACCAGGAAATGCATTTCGGGCCTTCTGCCCCTCCTGGGACCTTTATTCCATCTCTCTGACTATTTTTTAAAATAACGTTAGTGACCACTGGATGAATCAACTTTGTGAATCAACTGATATATAAAATTGAAATTAAAATAAAGTTAACATACAACTTTACCTGTATAAAAGTGAAAATAAATGTAATTTTTTTCATGTGTGTTATCCTTTTACAGCATTATCAATGTAAAGTAGTTACACTAACATCCCTTTATCATAAGTAAAGGTAAGGCTGTGTATGATTTCTTAATTGACTTCTTCGGTAGACAACCTAAATAATTTAGGGAATGTGGAAGGAGAAGATTGCCCCTCTCCAATGATGATTACGGTTTGGTTTTATTCGATTACAACAACACGACACATGGGCGATCTGCCAAGCGGGAATGCCTCCTGGAAAACTGGCCCTTATTTAGATGTTACACGGAGGAAACCCAGAAAACTCCACGAGCATCTTCATGCTCACGTATATTGTGCCACACTCGCAATATGACAGTCGGTATTTTTTTTTTATTAGACTTTTTTGCTCTGAGGGCACTAAGAGATCTTTCAAAACATTATTCGTCATCAGTTCTGTTAGGTCCACAATGGGAGCGGCCGAGTGGTAAAGGACAAGACACATATCAAGTGGTCACATATCAAGTACAGACTTACACCTAAAGTTCTTCTGGTTTCTCGATTGCCCGAATTCGACCATAGAGATACAGACTAAAGCCTTAACCGTCTCGGCATATCTGACCGTCACCTTTTTATAGCTAGGTCTTGAAAGTATAACGAGTAGCGCCATTCGGGATTTAATCTTGGACGAACCGAGTTGAACGGCTAAAAAAATTTTAAATGTGAATACAATAAAATTTCCATCTTATGTGACCGCTAAGTCATAAGTAGTATAGAAATAGAAAACGCGACACAATATAAATAAAAAGTGAATATTAATTAACTTGTTTGCTTCCAAGAGGTTTTTGGTGGTTTTGAAAAAATATTTGTTTAAATAAAAATAATTTGAGAAAGGTAGAAAAACCGGATTATCGGGTTCGTTAAGTTCTTTGTTATTAGTGAAAAGTTTTTGAATTTGATTAAACAGATTTCTTTTCTAGATGCCATGAACGTCTTGCTACACTTCTATATCGGTGTGGCTAGTGGTCGAGAAGAACCTAGCTTTCCAATCAATGTAGGCAACAGAGGAAACTTTTAAGCGTAAGGATACCTCACGAAATCCTGGTCCTATCTGCTAATTGTTACGATTCGACTCGTGGGCTTCCGCAGTCAGTATGATGTAATTATTGTTGGAGCATTCCGACATTGATTTTTTCTATTTTTATTACTTTACCTATTTAAATTTACGTGGAGAAATCAGACTGAGGTTATTGTGAAGAGTTCAAGACGTGCCTTCTCGTAATATGGTCAGATGCACCAGAAGTGTTTGGTTGATTCAATATCACTGCAGTGAGGGCAAGAAGAAGAAGAGCATAGCGAATAGGATTGTAAAAGTATAGCAATGGAGCAGTTTCCGTGAGAAGATGGCAATTTTGTAGGCCTAGTGTTGAAAGGGTCGTATGTTTTCCCTGCCTTTGTTGTGAAGAATAGTTGGTGTTAAGAAGGTCCTGACGTCTTTCACAGTATATATGTTGTGAGAGGTCATGAGAGTTTTAGTGAGCTGGTATGATTGCCGCAGCTGACTGCTTTGTCCGTTACTTCATTGGACTAAATGTCCTGGTGTCCAAAGTAAAACAATTGAAGATGCATCTGAGTAGCAATATCAATTAAGAGAGGAAGAGATGAAGGAGAAACTTTGAATAGAGCGGAGAGTACTGACCTACTGTCAGTAATAATGACCGTTGGGAGGCAATGGCTTCCTCCCAACTGGAGAGTACCCTGAGGATTGCCAATGCCTTCGCTTATAAACGCTCAAGAAGTCAACTTACAGGACTTCGAATACATTTGCTACAGAGATCGGTGATTTCGTAGCGTCAGTTCCAACTAGGAGCCAGAAAGGCCATTTCCTTTCAATAATATCCTGAAACTGGACCACTAAAATGTGTGGGGGAATTTGTCTGCATATCGGGATCACATCTATTTGGATCCGATATGAGGAGGGAGAGTTGGAACCAAGGCTTGATGGGTAGAAGGACTTTTTGAAGTCAGTGTTATAAACGTAATTTTTGCATTTACATATTTAATAAAATACTTATAGAAATAATTGGACAGAGGTGACATATTTACCGCATTTAATTTTTAAATGTAGACTATTTATTATGATGACTTACAAGTTGTTGGATGATATATATCATTAGAACATGTAAAAACATAACGTTTGAATAATCTCATTTCTTGAATGGGCGGCAAACATGTCTGTTTATGTTGTTAGATATGTTTCATTGTATAATTAGTTTCCATGCAAACCATGCATATTTTATCATAAACTTTAAAAATCAAACTTTTTGAAAAATAATCAAAATCCTTGCCAAGTTTTTTTTAATATTTGAGTGAGCGTAGCTCAGCAAGCATGCACATTCGCGATATTTTAATTTAATTACATAATGACAACTAGCTGGTGAGTTAACAGGACAAGTTGCATTCCGTACTCTCGTATAGTTCTAAAGTTATTAGTTATCAAAGTGGCTTTTGCTCTGCACAATCAAGACATTACTAGGTTTAATGCTACATTTTTGCTCTTAGCATAGTCGGGCAGAAAATGTAAAAGAATGCTCTTTCTAATGCAGCAAAAAAAGAAAAAAGTTAAGATAACCCATATGATGCTATTTGCCTCTAAATGTTGGTAAAAATTGGATCTCAAAAGTTTCCTGCATTTTCAGTGGGCATATTTCTAAATCTATAACAGCTGTAAGCTTGAAATATTGTGATTTCTGTTTTATGAGAATGAATTTTATTCAAACTTTGGTGAAGATATGTGAATACACTACATTTTGTTAGAAGCTTCTGTTAGCTTATCTGAATTGTCCACTTGAAACTCTTATCCTATCAAGTTTCATGCTGTAATTAATGCTGCCTTAGTCAATGAACCATTGGCCAACAAAGTTTACTTTTTAACCACTGTTCACGGCACGAAGTATCTTTACATTTAGGCTTATATCTCAAAGAACCATACGGGGCTAATATTTTGCATGGTTTAGTTTAATGTCCTTAGCTACATTTGTGCCAAATTTCATTGAAATCTGAGTCGAGCTGGAGACTTTGATCACTTGGCATGGAATGACACTAATTATTTCATTATTAGCTAGAATATATCATAAACATATTAACAGATAATCTTCAATTAGTCTCATTTTTAATCTTCCCAAAAATTGAGTTTGTTTTAATCTTCGTGAGCTCAAAGAATATCTATTGCATGTTTTTGATATACAGAATAAGAAGAATATACAGGAAATTGCTCTTTCTACTCAGAAATGGATGGTTTTTAGCATTTTCTTTTAAAAAACATATGGTTTTTGGTCATCTCGCTAAAGTGGTCCAGAACTGTATGTACACTGAAAACACTGAAAAGTAAACCCGAAATGCATTTCCCAAATTAAACAAATGTCATTTTGTTGAGTGCGGTTTCCCGAAAGAATATACTTACAAATAGGTTTTAAAAAAATTATTATTTCTTAAAATAGTCTATCACAGAGTTATTTGCCCAATTCGCATTTATGAGACATTAAGAATATTTTTATTCAATTGTATTACTTGTGTATTAAGAAAAACATTAAGATTTAATATNGCTAGAGAGAGTTTATTATTTTATAAAAGTATAATTCGAAACTATAATTATTTCTTTATAGTTAAAAATCCTGTCGTTGCACAATGACAGTGTGTGTGTGTTTGTGTGAAGTTCATTCAAATATAAACAGGTAAATTTTAATATATATATAGACCAGTTTGAAAAAAAAATCGTTTATTGAATTATTATTATTATTATTTATTCTGAGAAGTCGTTAAGAAACGGAAAAATGATGACGAAATAAAATTATGCGATTTATTTCCCTATTAAAAGGTTGCGCAATTATACGAAACATAAAATATATTAGCAGAAATAGCATTCATTTTTATATATTTACTTACAAAACACTTTTATTTTCTTTACGATTAGTTTAATATGTAATGACAAGTCCGTTTTGTATGTTTTAAATGCACTTATGCCGAGCCGAGTGTATAACACATTATGCAACTCGCAATACAACCTGTGACCAAATGAGATGATTCATTGCTTCTGAAATGACACGATTACATAAGGCTCTGTTATCTATGAGTTGATAATTGATTGCTAATTTTAAGCTCCAGCTATTCTCTCGTCTGTATGTTAATCGTTTTTTTTTTATTTTTGTCTAATTTTCTCATTCCTTTTCTTATTTTGTCTTGTATATACCGAGTGATCGTAATTAAAATACCCTTATTCAAAATGCTATTTAGAAAGATATTTAGCTGTTCAAATACAACCAAATATGGCTTAGTGACATTTTAGGACATGAGAAAGAGGATGCGAGATGAGAAGACAGTATCATAGATAATCATTTAGTCGATGAACACACCGTCCATCGCCATCCCAGAATAGGGACCACATTGAGCAGTAATCCTTGGATCTCTGCGTACACGAGTGCCTTGTACAAATAAAATGTTGCTTTCAGCACAATAAAATGCCTTAGTGTTGAGTTTTAGTACTAACTTTTTTACGAAAATATGTTCCGCACGTTCTGAAACGTTACCATACCACATTTAAATTGCTAAATATCTCTAACGGCGTTAAATATGATATTTTAATTACGATTAGCCGGTGCATACTGCTTTTCTTTCAAGATTTTCGCTTAATTACTTCAGTGAAAGTTTGTCTTATCGGTAGATAGATATGAAATTTATTTTTAAATATTCAATTTTTCGAATTCTAGTCGAATTTTTTCACAAAATTTAGTATAGTTAATGCCGATAAAACCGGAATTTTCACTAATTGTAGTCTTATCACTACACTCATGTTCAAAAAATAAGCATAACCATTAATTTGTCCTATACCCCAAACTATTGATCAGAACAGCCTGACGCTTAACATATTTAACAGAGCATTGTTTTATTGCATAAAAATACAATCGAAAAAACAAAAAGTTAATCTGAATCGTGTCAAACCAAAAAATAACAAGAAAAGTGTTAAGCATTGTCGTAATTTTTCACAGAAAATGGTTAATATGGAGCGTGGTTGTTTCCTGCATACGCACAGGATTCTCAGCAATTGCTCATAGTGTTTATAACGTTTATCAACCACGTCGAGAAATTCCATTATTGAACTCCTTGGAATATTATTGATAGAGGGATGCATCTCCTTAGAGCATATCGTACGGTGTACGAGACGGAGATCTTGCTGGACAATTCATGCGACAAATATCTTAAATATCAAAGAGTCATTGACGAATGTTTTCTGTCACCTTGTGCCAACAACACTCCAGGAGCTCCGAGATGCTTTTGCTCTTGACAGAATTAAATAAACAACGTTATAACCACCGAGTAATTGCTATGCAGACTACGTCCTCTCAGCAAACAACTACACGACCACTGGCATAATTTTTTTTTTTTTTAGTTGGTAGGACGCATATAGATAAAGTTAACTTAATAATATACAATTTACTACTTTCAAAAATTAAAATAAAATTTAATTTCGTGTTTTATTTGAAGCACTTTTTGAGGAATCTAATTTTGTCCGTGAGCAGTGTTTTTTTTCCTATGTATAAATCACCTAAGTTTACATATTTGTTATAATATTTTATAAATATTAACAGTTGAAACAAATATTAATTTTTTTTTTAAAGTTAAACTTGTTATCTAAGCTTAAAAAATATATAGCAACATGTAAATACTTACGTGAAACTTTCATTCAATTGCGGTACTTATACAGTAACTTAACTTATAAGTACAAAAATCACATACACTAACTCCACTTATGACTTATTTTATTGTAACCATAGAATATTCTCATTATTTGACGTAAAATATAATTATTCAAAAGTTTTTTTGGTGTTTTCAGACACCACAAAGACTTTCTGGATACAACGGGAATTCCATAGATTTTCAATGGATTTCCCACTTATTGGGAAATCCACTTTTCCTTCTGGCTTTTCGCGCTATTTATATTGTATCCTTTGAACTTCGATAAATTTAGTGTTTCTGACCGGAGGGGGGTCTATTCTACGTTCTATCGTTATGCTAATGAATGCGACACAAACTAGTTTGTACGGAATTACGCTTAACGGAGGTTTTGGGGACTTGACAAGAGGAAATTTTTCTCTTTTGTCCGCTTAATCCGGGTTTAAAAAAAATACTAATCAGACGCGACTGAAGGTTTTGTCCGTTAAAACCAGGTTCCACTTTTAATTCTTTTATATTAAAAGAATATAAATTGAGCAAATAACATAATATTCATTATAAGAGTTGATTTATCAACTAACTCTTTTCTTTCAGGTATACTTTTGAATTTTGAAGCATAATATCTATCTGTATTCTGACAGATCTTAAAGGATAAATTTATTTTCTCACTTGACTTTAAAATTAAGTTTTGAGCCAATTCTTTTCCTCCTTATCTTACTTTTATACATAAATTATCTAAACATGCATATATGGATACAAACATAACACAAACAAATTTACAAAAAAATAAAACTATAAACTTTAAGTGTAGATCACTGTTTATTTTTTTTTATAAGCATTACAGACATACACATGTAAAATCATTACAGTCAAACATATATGAACACAACACAAATGTGATGTTTGCATCTAGATAACAGAGAATTAAAAGCAACCGCGTAGAAGTCCTGTATATAATACATGATACATATATACATGTATTAATTTATTTATTATACAACATATATACTGTATATATATGTTTAATAAATTAAAATCTACTACATACTTTTAACCCGTACTGATTTCATTATATACAACTCTTACTGGTATCAAATGGTTTATCTTCAATTTGCCTTTATTGTATGACAAAAGAAAATAAAATTAAAATGAAAATAAAAGGCAAGCTATTACAGTATTCCTATTTTTATAAAAAAGAATCAATATGATAAATATTAACAATGTTATTACTGTTGTAATGACAATTAAAATGGTCAACTGATTTTTATTCTGCCAGTTATCCGATGGACAAATAATGTCATTTGGTACTCTGATCAAGTTCATTGTCCCATTTTTATCTCTTTTATTTTTACAATAAACTTTATTAATATCATTGATTTTATTATAATTTTTATTAAGCCATGTTTTCAAATGGATAGTTTTGCAATCACATTGCCATGGATTGTTTCCTAAAGAAATTTCAAATTCAGGTTGATTTTCTACATAATCCATAAAATTATATGGCAAAACTCTCAACGAGTTATGGTCCAGAGACAATTTTTTTAAGTTACTCAAATAATTCCAATCTTCGAAAACATTTATATTATTGTTATTTAAACGGACTTCTGTGACATTTTGCCAAATTGTCTTTCTTAAATCATTCAAACTAGTAAGATTGTTGCCGGATAGATCAAGTATTGTAGCATTCAAGGGTGCAATGTCTGGAAACCTTTTTAATCTTTGATTGCTGCAGTTTACCGATATTTTACCATCTTCAGTTATCGTACAATTACAATATGAAGGACAATTTTCGGTTATTCTACATTTAAATTCATCGAAATCAAGTTTAAATAGTTTCTTCCCGTATAATTCTTTCGGCTGCGAGCAGGCGAGATCGTCAAAATCTGCAAATTCGTCTAAAATCAGTTCTTTGGAAGAAGTTTTCACATCGTTAATAAATGACACAAAACGATAAATATGGCAGTCACAAGAAATTGGATTCGGAAAAAAGAACCATTTTGGAGGTGAAAAAACAATTTTTTGAACATTATAATCGTTACGAATCGCAATTAATTCGGAAATATTAATGTAAGAAATGTTATTCCATCCCAATTTTATTATTGTTCTTTGGGAAATTACAAGTGGAATGGTCAAAGATTTAATATTATTGTATTGAAGATTTATCTCTTCCAAATTAACATTCCAATTAAAATTTGGAAATTCTGTTAATTGATTTTTACAAATATTAATTTTTCTTAAATTACGAATACCTAATTCGTGTATTTTAGTTAATTTATTATTACTTATATCGAATACTTCTAATTCTACCATATTTTTAAATATGTCTGGTTCCAAATATGTAATATTATTATAAGATAAATTGATGACCTTCAAATTTATAAGATCCCAGAATATATTTCTTGGAAGATATTGAAGATTATTCTTAGAAATTCCTAATGCTTCTAATCTATATTGCTTCTTGAAAATTTCAGATGGAAGAGTTGTTAGGCGATTATAATTCATGTATAATTTCCTCAGATTTGAATTATTTTGAAAGAGGCCATTTGATAAAGAATAAATCCTATTATTATTGATTTTAATGATCTTCAATTCGTTAGCGTGCGAAAAGAAATTGTCAGGTATAGAACTAATGTTACAGTTATCCATGGCGATATTTTCTAATTTTTGTGAAGTAAATAAAAAAGTTTCGGGCAATACATCTAATTCATAATTTCTACCAAAGTCTAATACTTTCAATTTTAAAGTAGATCTAAATAAATTTTCTGGAAGATATTTTAATTTATTACTTCTTAAATTTATCTGTTCAACGTTAAGAAGATAATCAAATATTGAATCTGGAAGTTTTTCTAGATAATTGCTTGATATGTCGAGTATTTTTAACGATGAAAGATCTTTAAAAATATCTTTGGATAAGTTTTTTAATTGAATTTTATATATGTGAAGAACTTTTAAATTGTAAAGTCTAAAAAAGACTTTCTCGGGAAGGATTTCGATTGGATTTCCACCTAATTCTAAATGTGTGAGATTTGAAAGATAACTGAATGATTCGTCATCCAATTTTTGTATACGATTATCATTAAGTCGGAGGACTTGTAATTGTTTTACATGTCGGAAGAGATCTTTGGAAATGAAAGGAATATAATTACGTTGGAGAATAAGAGTCAGCAAATCGTTCAATCTTTCAAAACTTTCAGATTTTATGCTATTATTGTTACTGATAAACTTTAAGGAATTCACTGTGTATCCTTCCAATACTTCACTGAATGATATATTAGGCGGTGGGCAATGAGTGAATTCGAAACTGACGATTTCGGTAGTATTCATATTTTTAAAAAGTGCAGGAACGTAAGGAGATTCTGGAGTTAAGCATTCTAATTTCATTCCATAATTAATGGTATATTCTACTATGTATGATCTAAAATCAGGGCAACTAATACGCACTTCTTCTTCTGGTTCCAGAAGAGTCGCTTCGTAACATCTACAGTTGACAGGATTGATAGAAGAACAAAGTATAGTAGAATGAGTCTTTCTTATTATTAAAAACAGCATTAGAAACGATACTGATGAAGCTTTCATCTTCCAATCCTGTAAATAAATAATATAAAATTATATTACTTTATATATCTATAAAAATTAAAGAATGAAAGCAGCGGAGTAATTTGGAGCCCCTTAAGAAAAGTCTACTCTTTAAAATATTTGCTAGTATATACAGTTAAACTTCCATGTAACGTCCTCCACCCTCGAAAATGCCAATGAATACCTACTCGTACACTTCCCATAAATATTAAAGACCCTTTACTATTTCTTTATATAATCTATATTGTATGACTCGCAAGGTTGGAATTACAGAGAAACTAGAGGAATATTAAAATAGGTTCAAGATACAAAAAGTTTGATTGTCTCATCTTAGTTACAAATATAGCTTACACTTGGATCATTTATAGCACCGAATCTGCTTTAAATACTTTATTTTCTATTGCGGTAAAGTCACGATCCAATGGTAGGTGTGTGTGACCGCTAAATATCTACGTTCGCATGTCTCCCAAATGTCACTTTTAGGTATTTTAAATTCAATGCTATATTTTATGTAAAATATTCTTCTGTGCCGGATCTTTTTTCCTTGTCTTGATACCATGATACATAGAAAACCTCTGTACAATCTCTGTACAAAGATGAAGTTGAAAGTTCGTATAATGGCTGGTATATTTTAGCATCGTGTGATCAAGAACTGATTGCAGTCTTTCGGGGATAATTTGCTTTTGTGATTATTATGTCGCCCACATTGGTCTGACTTAGGTGTGCCAGTTGTCTTTTGAAATTTGCTTACAAATACTTTCTTTTTTGAGTTATGACCAACAGAATTTTTGTACCAACAGAATTTATGTACCAACAGAATTTTTGTCAGTTCATGAATTTCATGAACTGACAAAAATTCTGTTTTACAAACTTTTGTACAGTTACCGTCAATTTTTACAAAGTACTTAAAGGATGGGTTTCTTGAAAATATTTGGCATTTAGGTTTCTTACGGCAAGAACGTATTTTAGCAAATGCTTATATTCGGCCGAACAAATAATTATTTTGTTGATTATGTGTTTTTAATTCCCTGAATGAATTAAATATTTCAACTTCTTTTCCCATACGAGAAGCTCTGCAGTTTTTTTACAGTCACAAGGCTTTCCTATGGTTTAGGGTTTTTTTAAATCCCTTTTTTTTCTGCAGGAAATGTTTGTTAACTTCCGTCGTAAAGGTTAACTTTTTTCAGGAGAATGTGTATACAGTATCTTTCTTGTAGTTTTTATTATGCTTGTCACTTTCCTGAAAATACTTATTTTTGTCGAAGAATGTAAAATAAGTTCAAGTCTATTTTTTGGGCCAACACTTAGGCACTATTATTTTTCAATGTATATTCTACTATTACGCTAGTTGTAATTAATTATTGAAGCCACGTAGCTTATTTTTCTATGCTCTACTCTAGATGTTTATATTTTGATCGCTTACTTCGTCAAGATCACTGTTGTTTTCATCAGAAACAAACCATTTTCTCTTCAGGGCGTCAGCCATCTTGCTGTCTTGTATGTTTTATTCCCTTTTGCACCCAAGTACTTCAATTATAACACAATTTTACTCTAAACAACAGAAAAAAATAATGGAAGATTCTTCTCGTAAATCTTAATCGAAGTACAGGATGATCGTAATTAAAGAGCGGGTGTTCAGAGCTCTCTGTACAAAGAACTATTGGGTAAACCTCAACCAAATTTGATATACATACTGTCTTGAGTATGCATTTTCGATTTTCAGGAAAAAAATTTATTTTACAATTGAGTCGCTGGAGCGAAATTTGAAACTGTTATCCCCTTAATGTGTATATTATGTACGTTTTCTAACAAATTTAGTGTATAAAAAGAGTTCCGAAACAGTGACATAGCATCATTTTTTGTGAATATGACGATATACAGGACCAAGAAATAGGAACAGGGGTATTCCCTTATTTGTAAGTAGAGGGGAAGCTACAGTAGGAAAATGGGATTCCGGGGACGAGAATTTTAAATTTAGTGATATTTCGTAAAATGTTTTAAAAGGAAAATGTTAGTTTGGTTTGATGAATCGGTAATTTGCAACGTACCTGTACGTAATATGCACATTAAAAGGACAGCAACAATAAATTTACCCTAAGGGCTGAATTTTGAAGTAAATTTTTTCCGAAAATTGAAACCACATACGGTATTTATACTAAATCTGGTTGATATTTGTCCAGTAGTTCTTTGTACGGAGAACTCTGAACATCTCTTTAATTGTAATCAGCAAGTATATGATGAAATACTACAAAAGCTAAAAACAGGTGTTCAAACATTTGCCAATGAGCACAGCTGAATGTGAAAGTGTTTCATAAAATGAATTTAATTCTCACACAATTACAAAATCGATTACTTGTTGAAAAATCCAGCAACGAGTTTCCCAACAACATTCAGTGGCACCATCTGTTATAATATTGCATTTTAAATTTTTTTTTTTATATTTTTAACTATTATAAAATGATAAAATGCTTAATTTTGAGGGCAAGGATGGGTTTTATAAAAAATTGTAAATGCTAATAATGAGTAATAACGAGTTGTAGTAGACCTATAGCGTATAAGGATGATGTTTTGATTGATCTACCAGTAGTACAGTATTACAGATTAAATAGTAAATATTGTCCTATAGCCTATGACTAAATCTTAGATCTAGACATTAAAAATTAATCACTAATAATATTCAAAATTGGAAGGAAATTATCAGGAAAAAAACACTAGAATGTATTACAAAAATAATGGGCTAATAATAGAATTTTAAATATTGAAAACTTTCATGTTTATGTGTTTAATATGGAAAATATAAATGGGTAATTACATTACCATTTTAGCGTTAAATATGTGAGAAATTACAAGAAATTACCTGAAAAAGATGGAGATTTCTATTATGAAAATCATTCATACAAGCCCATTGCCGTTTAAATTAATTCCAATTTCGACAAAACTAGAATTTGTTTGTTTTTTTTTTTTTTTCAAACCTTCACCTTTGCTCGCTTTATTTATAGTTTGCACTTTTATAGTACCGGCTATTCAATAACAATAGTATAATAGAATTTCCTGTTGAAATCTTCAATAAAATTTCCCGATGTTTCACGAAACACATTTAACAAATGACAGAATTTTAAAATTAATTTTGTACGCGACTTAATTAAAAATTTATGGAATTATTTAAATAATAATTTCAGTATCCTGCTAGAGAGAGTTTATTATTTTATAAAAGTATAATTCGAAACTATAATTATTTCTTTATAGTTAAAAATCCTGTCGTTGCACAATGACAGTGTGTGTGTGTTTGTGTGAAGTTCATTCAAATATAAACAGGTAAATTTTAATATATATATAGACCAGTTTGAAAAAAAAATCGTTTATTGAATTATTATTATTATTATTTATTCTGAGAAGTCGTTAAGAAACGGAAAAATGATGACGAAATAAAATTATGCGATTTATTTCCCTATTAAAAGGTTGCGCAATTATACGAAACATAAAATATATTAGCAGAAATAGCATTCATTTTTATATATTTACTTACAAAACACTTTTATTTTCTTTACGATTAGTTTAATATGTAATGACAAGTCCGTTTTGTATGTTTTAAATGCACTTATGCCGAGCCGAGTGTATAACACATTATGCAACTCGCAATACAACCTGTGACCAAATGAGATGATTCATTGCTTCTGAAATGACACGATTACATAAGGCTCTGTTATCTATGAGTTGATAATTGATTGCTAATTTTAAGCTCCAGCTATTCTCTCGTCTGTATGTTAATCGTTTTTTTTTTATTTTTGTCTAATTTTCTCATTCCTTTTCTTATTTTGTCTTGTATATACCGAGTGATCGTAATTAAAATACCCTTATTCAAAATGCTATTTAGAAAGATATTTAGCTGTTCAAATACAACCAAATATGGCTTAGTGACATTTTAGGACATGAGAAAGAGGATGCGAGATGAGAAGACAGTATCATAGATAATCATTTAGTCGATGAACACACCGTCCATCGCCATCCCAGAATAGGGACCACATTGAGCAGTAATCCTTGGATCTCTGCGTACACGAGTGCCTTGTACAAATAAAATGTTGCTTTCAGCACAATAAAATGCCTTAGTGTTGAGTTTTAGTACTAACTTTTTTACGAAAATATGTTCCGCACGTTCTGAAACGTTACCATACCACATTTAAATTGCTAAATATCTCTAACGGCGTTAAATATGATATTTTAATTACGATTAGCCGGTGCATACTGCTTTTCTTTCAAGATTTTCGCTTAATTACTTCAGTGAAAGTTTGTCTTATCGGTAGATAGATATGAAATTTATTTTTAAATATTCAATTTTTCGAATTCTAGTCGAATTTTTTCACAAAATTTAGTATAGTTAATGCCGATAAAACCGGAATTTTCACTAATTGTAGTCTTATCACTACACTCATGTTCAAAAAATAAGCATAACCATTAATTTGTCCTATACCCCAAACTATTGATCAGAACAGCCTGACGCTTAACATATTTAACAGAGCATTGTTTTATTGCATAAAAATACAATCGAAAAAACAAAAAGTTAATCTGAATCGTGTCAAACCAAAAAATAACAAGAAAAGTGTTAAGCATTGTCGTAATTTTTCACAGAAAATGGTTAATATGGAGCGTGGTTGTTTCCTGCATACGCACAGGATTCTCAGCAATTGCTCATAGTGTTTATAACGTTTATCAACCACGTCGAGAAATTCCATTATTGAACTCCTTGGAATATTATTGATAGAGGGATGCATCTCCTTAGAGCATATCGTACGGTGTACGAGACGGAGATCTTGCTGGACAATTCATGCGACAAATATCTTAAATATCAAAGAGTCATTGACGAATGTTTTCTGTCACCTTGTGCCAACAACACTCCAGGAGCTCCGAGATGCTTTTGCTCTTGACAGAATTAAATAAACAACGTTATAACCACCGAGTAATTGCTATGCAGACTACGTCCTCTCAGCAAACAACTACACGACCACTGGCATAATTTTTTTTTTTTTTAGTTGGTAGGACGCATATAGATAAAGTTAACTTAATAATATACAATTTACTACTTTCAAAAATTAAAATAAAATTTAATTTCGTGTTTTATTTGAAGCACTTTTTGAGGAATCTAATTTTGTCCGTGAGCAGTGTTTTTTTTCCTATGTATAAATCACCTAAGTTTACATATTTGTTATAATATTTTATAAATATTAACAGTTGAAACAAATATTAATTTTTTTTTTAAAGTTAAACTTGTTATCTAAGCTTAAAAAATATATAGCAACATGTAAATACTTACGTGAAACTTTCATTCAATTGCGGTACTTATACAGTAACTTAACTTATAAGTACAAAAATCACATACACTAACTCCACTTATGACTTATTTTATTGTAACCATAGAATATTCTCATTATTTGACGTAAAATATAATTATTCAAAAGTTTTTTTGGTGTTTTCAGACACCACAAAGACTTTCTGGATACAACGGGAATTCCATAGATTTTCAATGGATTTCCCACTTATTGGGAAATCCACTTTTCCTTCTGGCTTTTCGCGCTATTTATATTGTATCCTTTGAACTTCGATAAATTTAGTGTTTCTGACCGGAGGGGGGTCTATTCTACGTTCTATCGTTATGCTAATGAATGCGACACAAACTAGTTTGTACGGAATTACGCTTAACGGAGGTTTTGGGGACTTGACAAGAGGAAATTTTTCTCTTTTGTCCGCTTAATCCGGGTTTAAAAAAAATACTAATCAGACGCGACTGAAGGTTTTGTCCGTTAAAACCAGGTTCCACTTTTAATTCTTTTATATTAAAAGAATATAAATTGAGCAAATAACATAATATTCATTATAAGAGTTGATTTATCAACTAACTCTTTTCTTTCAGGTATACTTTTGAATTTTGAAGCATAATATCTATCTGTATTCTGACAGATCTTAAAGGATAAATTTATTTTCTCACTTGACTTTAAAATTAAGTTTTGAGCCAATTCTTTTCCTCCTTATCTTACTTTTATACATAAATTATCTAAACATGCATATATAGATACAAACATAACACAAACAAATTTACAAAAAAATAAAACTATAAACTTTAAGTGTAGATCACTGTTTATTTTTTTTTATAAGCATTACAGACATACACATGTAAAATCATTACAGTCAAACATATATGAACACAACACAAATGTGATGTTTGCATCTAGATAACAGAGTTCTTAAAGCATCTAAGCATGGAATATATACAAATTTAGTTTAAAAATTAATAATTAGAAGAATAGAAAATAAAGTAGTGAAAATATATCATCATTCGGAGAATAGAAAATACTGTTTAACACTAGAAACATGAAAAAACTAATTTTAAAAATAAAAATAGATTCATTGATAGAAAAAAATCAAATCTGAATGAACAATGTAAGCCCATTCAGATTTGATAATATTTTGTTTTTGCAGATAATAATTGTGTGCAGAAACATCAAATAANATCTTACTTTTATACATAAATTATCTAAACATGCATATATGGATACAAACATAACACAAACAAATTTACAAAAAATAAAACTATAAACCTTAAATGAAGATCGCTGTCTATATATTTTAGAAGCATTACAGACATACACATGTACAATTATTACAGTCAAACATACATACATATATAAACACAACACAAATACAAGTATTCACATCAAACTGAAAAATATAACTGAATATATATGGAATTAGACAAATACACAAGTGCAATTGAATCTAGATAATTCAAACTTGATTAATTCAAATCTGCTATTATTCCCCTTGAAATTTATATTTAAATTAGTGTTTAAAAATAGTTAATTACAAATGTTTTTATAGTATGAATTTGGATAATTCAAAGCTAGTGTATTTTATTTCATATTTCAAAAATATGATTCAAAAAGAGAAAATATTGTTTAGTCGGTAAATTTATAAAATTGTCACATTTCAGTTTTAGTGATGTTTGCATCTAGATAGCAGAGTTCTCTAGCTACTTTTAAACTATCTAAGCACAGAATATATAAAAATTTAGTTTAAAAATTAATAATTAGAAGAATGGAAAAGAAAGTAGTGAAAATATGATATCATTCGGAGAATAGAAAATACTGTTTACACTAGAAACATGAAAAAACTAATTTTAAAAATAAAAATAGATTCATTGATAGAAAAAAATCAAATCTGAATGAACAATGTAAGCCCATTCAGATTTGATAATATTTTGTTTTTGCAGATAATAATTGTGTGCAGAAACATCAAATAAATGATCCTTTTCATCAATTTATGTGTGTTCATCCAATAATAAAATGCTTGCATGACTGAATTTAGAATGTTATTGATGACGAAAAGTTAGTTCCAAAAACATTTCAAAGATTTTTGACTTCTTGGAAAGTCCAAAAAGACTTGGACATTGTTATGCATGTATAAAAATCAATTATTTTAAAACAAAGATTACCACAAGAAAATGAAATAATGCTAAAATATTTAAATAAAATTTACTTTATTAATCACAGAATTGAACTGATGTAATTTAATTATCTTGCAATTTTTTTTCATGTAAACAATTTTAAAATTTGCACATTGGTTTACATAAAACTCTAATCATTTTTTTTTAAAAACATTTAAACAAGACGTAACTTATGATAAAATAAAATTATGGTATAAAAATCATCCTTAGATTTTTATTATTATTATTATTATTATTTTAAAAAGAACTAAATTTATATTCTATGCATTTTATTTGCTGACAAAATATTTATATATTTATATATATATATATTTTCGAGACGTGTTAATGATAATAATAATAATAATAAGCGCANTGATGAATAATTAAATTCCAGTTTAAAAGATTATTCACTATTTTATAGTAATAAAATATATTTCTTTCTGTTTTAATATATTTTCTTTTGATTTCTCTTTATTTTATTTTATAAAAGAATGAAATGAATGGTAAATATATCAATAAATATAAAGCATAACTGATATATCTACTGACTTGTTTGAATTTTAGCCAAATTCAAACTAGATAAACCTTGTATCTGTATATCATATTTTATCATAAGTAAGGTATGCCCATATTTTATTTTTTGCATATTTAATAGTGCTTATAAACGAGGAAAAGTGATGATGATACATCCACACCATTATCAGGAATCTTAGCAACTGTAACACCTTTATTTTTTGTTTTAAATACATAAATATGTCTGAAACCAATTTTTTAATGCTAAATTTTTTTAATTAAATAAAAAAAAATGCTATCCAAAAATTTAAAATATATCTTGCAAAACCTGAAAAACTTTAAACATTATATCATGTTTTTTTTTCAATATAATGGTGTGTATATATACATATACATATATATATATACACCTGATTATATAATAAATGAAAGCAACTTAAACTATCACAATTCAAATAAAATACTGTACAGCAAATAAACTATCACTGGGCTAATTAATATACAAGTGCATATTATTTATATATTTACTATACAATTTGTCTTCATTGTTTTGTGCCATAAGAGAAATGAATATTTGGTATCCTAAATTCTTTTGCACATTTAACAATTACTTAAATTTGTACAAAAACAACTCCAGTATTTTATGCTAAATAATTTAACTCTTTCAAAAAATATTGCAAACTTACATGCATTTTTTTATTATTAAAATGCTTAACGTGTCTCAGTTATTATGTGTACATGTGCATAATACACTGATAAATATATATACATACATACCTACATACATACATAGTGTATGTACTTTATTTTTATATAGAGTGAATCAAGTAAAATCCATTATACCATAAATTATACTATTCAATGCATCGTATATACAAAAATCAGAGCCTGTATGTGCAAATTGAATCTATCCGTAAGTACTATATCTACGCAATTGTATTGTAAGCTATTTATATGTGTTTGTCAGTTACAATGCATCCAAATTTGTGTTTTTTTCATGTGGAAATATTTCTGGACATTTCCCACATGATACATTAACACATTTGAGTGGTTAATGGATATTTGAATAGATTCACTCTATATATTACATATTGTGGCGGCCGCCATGTTCAATGTGATTCAAATGAGCACTTATTTTCTAGTTAAAAAAAGAAATTTGATCTTATAAAATATAATTTTTAATTTTAATCAATGTTATCAAAGTCAAAATTTTTCTTTATCATCAAATAGTTTATGTATGTATATATATGTATATATTTTTTAAATTTATCAATAGATCTACTCACATATATTAAAGTAACATATTTATCAACAAATAATTTTTATGACAGTTGTCAAATTCCTGATGTTCTGATGGTAATTTTCATATACAAAATATGATCCTATACACGTGATACACATTTGTATATGACAATTTATGTACAGAACATGCACATGCACATTATATGTATACTTAGTGTCATATGTAATCTTTTATTACATAGAAAAGTAAAGTAAATTTGACTTTATTTAATTCTCAATTTATGTTTAAATATCACTCGAAGAAATGACCATTTTGATTGTCTAACTGGAATTCAGGCAATGATGCTTCGAGCATTATTTTAATAAAAATACAACACATATACACTGATGTTAACACATATACACTGTATGAAGAGCATGTTAACACATATACACTGTATGAAGAGCATGTTAACACATATACACTGTATGAAGAGCATGTTAACACATATACACTGATATTATATATATCAGTGTATATGTGTTAACATGCTCTTCATACAAAGTACATAATATGAAAATGCAATAAAATATCCAAATCTTGACAAATTTTCTATATAGTAATTCAAATAATTTAATAGAAAAAGAAATATGGAATGTTTCTTAACTGGCATTCATAAGAAAGATAAAGTTTTAATTTATTTCAGAAAGGTTTTCTTATTGAAAAATTATTTCAATATTAACTAAAACTAAAAAGAGTAAATAATAAATATAATTTAAAAAGGTAATTAAAATTAAAAATAAATAATAAATTTAGTTTAGAGAATAATACACACACACACACACACATATATATAAATTATTCAAATTGCAATTTGAATGGTTTATATCTTTATTAGAATTTTAGACACATTAAAAACTNTAGAAAACAACGCGGCACGGCTCTCCATCATCTGGAATCTGAAACATCACAACATAAAAGTTTTTAAAACTATATTTGTTATTTTTATACAAAGGCTGTAATGTGTCATGTGATAGAAAGAAATTAAGCACTGCTCTTGGTGCCAGCTATTTGCCAAATTTTTCAATAGATTTCAGTAGAATTACCATCTTTACACTGCTATTATAACTTTATACAGCTCGTGATCTGTGCTGCCATTTGCAAGACATTTTGTAAGTAATTGCTGACTGTTCTATAAGTAATTACAGCCAGTCTAATTTATTTCACTTTTAGGGTTTTCATTTTACTCTCCGCTGTACTTGCAAAAGTTACAAAAAGTACGGGTTTGATTGCAAACTTAAATTTATGAATTTTGGAAATTTTCTTGTACTTTGTAGTGAAATCTTAACAACGACTAGTCTACAACACTACTGATATGTCACTTGCAATACTTGATGAAGAAAAATATCAATGAGCCTGATGTAAAAGTTAGTTTAAATTAATTAATTACTATATTAACACTTTTTTCTGACACTGACACTGACACTTCTGCATATTTAATAACTTCAGTTTAATAATTTTTTTCTTTATTCTTTGTTAAAATATAGTATTAAAATAAAACCAAAAATGCAGCAATCTTTCAAAAACTGGGTGTAAATATAAAAACATTTCTAAAAATCTAAAAAATCCAACAAATAATAAAATTTAATGACTAACAAATGTTTTCAATCATATTCAAAGTCATCCTCAGATTAACATAGCGTTTCCCAAAGTAAGCTCTGTGGAGTTCTAAGGCTCTACAACTGAAATTTTAGGGTACCGCAAATCTTTTAATTCATTAACTTTAAAAATGTTTTGAATATGCTATTGTATGAATGTGTTTTATAATTATTTTTAAGCAGTTATTTATTTGAGTTGGAACATGGTAGTTGCCATTTTCTCTTATTATGTATCATTTGTACAACTGACATTTCATTGAATGATAAAAAATAAAACATTAGAGCCTTGTTCTTTCTATGCCAATTGTACGAATTTATGATAAAAAATGCTGATGAGTTTCAAAAGTCCCAAAAAACATTTTCCTTGCTTAAGGGCTCCACTTTACTGGAAATTTGGAAAACACTGAGTTAACATATTCAAAAATAGAATATAAATTAGAATGTATAAATTTAAATGGATTGAACACAATCTTATTGGTGGGGATTGCAAGCATCAAGGATGACATAACTATATAGTAAAGGTTTTTAGTAAATTTCAAAAATGGACTTCCATGCATCTGAGATAGTTTCAATATCTTTATAATTTATGGTAAATGTCCTCTTGTTGGCTCTGTAGATTTTTAACCTTTCTGGATATTTAAGGTGGATCCTATGGTCAGTTGGATGTAGATGGCAGGCTTCCAGAAGTAAGACAAATGTCTTTTTCAAAAGCAAATGTTGCAAGTGTTGTATTTGTTCAGCCATTTTTTCATTGTTGTGTTCCTTTTAAGACAGAGATTTAACAAATGAGCAGTTACCCCAATATATTCATTATTTTGGCCAAATCTGCTATCTATTACAGGAGCACCTGATTTTTAAAGATTTAGACAAGGCTGCTTTCACTTTTTGTTTGTTAAGTGGGTTCTTGTAAGCCTTTTTAGAATCCACATTTTTTATTATTGCCCCTATCTTAGAGATGTTTTTGTCCTCATATTCTCCTTTTCTGCTATTTGTTTAGATAGAATCAGTAAACATTTAGCATAGCAGGTGAGATATTCATTTGGAGAAACAGAAATATCTGTTTGAATCTGACATGTCTTTGTGAATTTCAAAACAGCAGCAAATGTCTTTGTTTCATTGGTGCACTTGAAGTGACCATATGACGAGTCTCTGGGTAAGATATATTGTTAACAGTTTTCACCTGTTGATTCTCTCTTTTTTGTTGCCATGCAGGACATTTCTGGGAGTAGGCAGGATAAGCATCTTTGCAATTCAATGCATGGGATACCTGTACACTCAGTTCTCTCACAACCTTCTCTTCCCATGTGCATACACTTTCCCTTGGCAGGATGCTTGTGAATGTCGAACCCAGTGGCGTAGCTATCGCAGAGCAGTTGGAGCAAACTGCTCTAGGAGCATGAATCACGAGGGCACCAAGTTAGTTTTCAAAACTAAAATTAATCAAAACTTATTTATAAAGCAGCATTTCACAACACCATCTTAGTTCTTTGACTACTATATCAATTGAAAAACAATAGCTTATCAACTTGATCTGGAGAAAGTGATTGACCAATACGAAAAAGCAAGAAAACAACAATTTTGAATTTTTTTATGTATTGTTATGAAATTAAACTTGAACACATTTTGTCAATACAGTTTATACCTTGTATAATATGTAGTAAATATTATTGGGTACTCTTTACTTAAAGAATCATATTATTTTATTATTATATTTGTATTTATTAAATTGAATATCTTATTGTTGAAATGCCATGAATCTCAAATACAGTACTTGTGAATCTTTGTCCCAGATGGTGGCACCGCCCTGGCGACCAACATCTCAACTAGTACCTGTATCCCCTGGAAACAAATTGACTCAGCCTGTTAACCTACCAACAGATACGTGTTATGCAGTCTGTTTAGTTATTTCCAAACCTTTGTTTGAAAGAAAGATGTCTACGTTATACGATTTGCTAAGCACGGAGGAAGAATCTATATTGTTTTTTCAAGAGAAAGGTCTTTCACCTAGTGTTCGAATATGCAAAAATGGCCATGAAATGAAGTTAAGTATGTCTAAAGGCGTTTGGAGATTCACCGTTACTAGCTGCGACCTAATGATACGTGTCCGTTCCAATAATTGGTTTAATGGATCAAGGATACCATTTTTAATGGCTGTACGATTTATTTATCATTGGACGGAGGAACTTACGTCTATTAAGTGGTGGAGTTTTATAGCATGTAAACATTTGCTATAAAACAACTATAAACTAGAATAGTTTTATGAGGGAGGTGTTTTCTACATTTGTTGAGACAACCTAACAGGCGAATAGGCGGTCCCAGGGAAATCGTGGAAATCAACGAAACTTTTTCACAAGGCGGAAAAACAACGCTGGAAGGGTTCAACAGTGGATATTCGGCGGACTATGCCGAGAAACTGGTGATAGCTTTCTCGTACCAGTTCCGAATAGAGAAGCAACCACACTGGTGACAAAAATCGTGGAGCACGTTGAACAGGGATCAACGATTTATGGCGAATCTATAGGACGGATGAATTGGAAAGAGCAGGTTACAGTCATTTTCCTGTGGATCATATAATTTTGTCCATCCAATAACGGGTGTTCACATTCAAAATATCGAAAGACTGTGGGCTCTGCAAAGTGGCGCAATAGAAAACAACGCGGCACGGCTCTCCATCATCTGGTGTCTTAACTTGCAGAGTTCATGTGTAAGAAGTCCTCGAGACAAGAAAATGCTTTTGAAATCATATTAAAAGCAATCGAGGAAATATGGCAGCAGCAAACTATATACCAGTAATATGTAATAATGTAAATGGTAAACGTAAAATTAAAATAAACGATAATTTAAACTAATTTAATTGTTTGCTAACTTTTTGTTACTTAATTAAAACTTTGCGATAATCTTAACGGCGTTGAAATAACGAAACATGAGTCGATAACACGTGTCTGTTGGTATGTTAACAGGCCGAGTCAATTTGTTTCGAGGGGATACAGGTACTAGTTGAGACGTTGGTCGCCAGGGCGGCGCCACCATCTGGGATAAAGCTTCACAAGTACAGTACTGTACCGGATTGTTATTAAGTAAGGTTTTAAATCGGAATAATTAGATATATGTTTTTAAACTAAATGTTCAAAACAAATTTCTCGAGACCTAATCCGAGGAACTAGGGGAGCACATCGATTCTACTTGCTCCAGGGTGCTGAATAAGTAGTTACGCCGCTGTCCAAACCGCTGGCATTTGAAGCAATATAGAGGATTTGGAATATACGGGCAAAGTGGACAACAGAGATATCCTGATGCAATAGAAGATGGCATTGTTGGTTTATTAAAAGTCAAAATTAGATTCTTAGTTGGTACAGGCCTTGGATTGCCATTTTCTCTATGAAAAAGTGAGTACAATAGTGATAAAACAAAGTAAAAACAGGGAAGGAAAACTCAGCAAAGTAGCAGTAAAAGTTGTTTTTAATTTCTTTTTATTCTGTTATGGCTAAACACATTTTAAAAATTTCTGTATATACTGTAATACAGTAGCCACTCGTTATATGCGGATTCCGATATATATCGCGCTTTTTTGGTCCTCCAAATTTTAAAAGCACTTGAGTCAATAAATTTTAAATTATCAATTGCCATTGAATTTCTATATGAAACGAAATACGGTATTTCATTTCTACTATTGTCCTTGAAACTACCACCTAAAATGAAACAATAAACTTGTCAAGATCTAAATACTCAAAACAAGTGGACAGATCGATTATCATTTGTTTCCTTTTGATATTAAAAGTTGAATTTTTATTACTCGGTTATATCGCGCTTTTTCTTTGTCTTCCGACAAGTGCGATATAACGAGGAGCATGGCCCATCAGTTTTCGTTCCCTGAACTCCCAGTCTTCAGGGAACGAAGGCTGGTCGAAGACACCCCCCCGTAGGCAGATCGCCCAAGTGTTGCGTTGCCATAACTAAACAAACAAACATAACGTGGGGCTACTGTATTTCTGGTAAACCGTGAATACTTAAAAATTCTCTGACTTCTGTAAATAATCAGTCATGAAAGATGACGTTCTTTTATTAAGATTATTCTGGATGTTTTCAGTTTTCTTTTTTGCTTCCTCTTACTTTTGAACTCTTAATAAGCATCGCATGTGCTGCCCATACTTCATTCGTGTTCTTGTTGTTAATAGCCCTCTCCAGTTTTTTTGTTTGCTGCTTCTAACAAAACTTGGCCTGACTCACGTATTTCACTTTATTCTACGTTTTTCTGGTTTAAACTCTGTTGCAGTGTCATAATCTTCTTGTTACGAACATCTTTCTTTTGTTGTTCTTCAAAATGTTTCTGCGCTTTCTCTTCTGCTCTTTTTTGTTTCTCTTATTCTTACACTTCTTTTCATTTCCAATTGTTCTTGACATTTTCTATGCGCTGAGGCAGCTAATTTCAGTAATAGGTACTGTACAAGGTGTGGGCTTTGGTCATGCATGATTAGTTTCTCCTCAACAATAAAAAGTGAATTAAGTATTCTTTCCGACATTGATGCTTTATCAGGAGGAAGTGCACGGCGTGAAATTGCAAATCCCCGTTCCACATCAATATTGCTATGAGAGAGGGTCAATGCTGATTTCACTAATTTGGCTATACTGGGAGGGAAATCATTAAAATAACTTTATTTAACTCAAGTTTATGAAATTATTTAAAGATAAATCGAGTAAAAAAATATTTTTGTAAACGAAAAGTTCATTCTGCTCTATATTAGCATTTTTATCAGAATATTTCGGGTCATTATTTACAATATTTTCATACTCATACTTTAATAAATCTAGAAATGGTGTATTTGGCAATAATATATCTGGAAGAAAACTTGGACCAGTATCTTTTTTCACAACTTGCAAAAGCACCAACTTTCTTAGATTCCCACATATTATCAATAGTTTGACATTACAAGTTTTGAATATGATTATCATTGCATATCTCATTTTGTAAAACATGTTTATCATTTTCTTTCTTATCAGCAATAACAGGTGCTTGTGGCAATTTAACTAGGAGTTCATTCTTTTGTTCCTTAATTTTATCGAATCTTATCATATGTCCGTAATGTATCATGTAATTAATATATTGTTTTTCTCCAAACTTTCTGAATGAAGCCCAATTCCATTATGCTCTATTGGATGAGAATTTTTAGGACTCGTATTAATTGACAAGTTGTCATTTTTTAGGTGTATATTTGTAAACGTAATGTATAATCATATATTTTTCAGTCATAACTCTTAATATAGATATGAATACTTTTATATTAATAATGAATGAGCAAAGATTAATTTTCTTTTTTAATTCTTTGTAGTAATTAAAATTATGCTAACATTAAGATACAACACTTGGGGAGGAATTTAATAAGTGTTTTTACTTAAGAGTAGAAATACTTATTAAATTATTTCATGTGTAGGCCTATATGATTTAAAAACTTGTTTCCGATTTTTTTTATTATTATTTGTTTACGACAACACGACACACTTGCTATCTGCCGAAAAGGATGCCTTCCGGGAAAACTTTGTGGATAACTGGCCTCTATTTATGTTATAATCAATCCAGAGTTTATCTTCTTACACTCGTCTAAACTGTCGCTCAGTATAATTCTCCTGGAAAAAGAATTCAATTCCACGTATCTATAGAATTTGGGAGCTCTTAAGTTAGATTCCATATATGTAACTATGCCTCGTAAATTGTATGCCTCATAAAGGCCTTGAATCCAGTGGCTTTCACGGAAATTAAAGTTTCCTGTCAATTTGACAAGACTATATGATTGTATCCTTGATTAGTTGTGATTCTCAAACTGTCACGCACATCTTATTAGGAGGCACAAGATTTTTCTACAAGTTGAAAATAATGATATTGATCATTTCTTTGCAAATAAAACTCACACGGATATTCAATATTCTATTCGCTACTTTTCATACAATATAGTATTAATGCAAGTATAACATACACGTTTAATTCGTTAACGTTTTTTACATTGCTTATCTTTGTGCTTTGTTATTGTTAGGTGATACTTTCTAATGCCATATAGAGTATTCTGCGTTATCTCCTCACAATTATTATATATACAGTACATGCCTTTTTTCAACGAAGTTTTTAAAGCCATGAATATCTTAACTCGTTTAATAGCCGTGATCTAACTTTTGCTTATTTTACGAAATCCTTGAAACGTATATTTGCAGTTATTTTATCCAGATTATTTTTCAAATTTCTTTAAAATAGTCTTGTTTTCAAACAATGGATCTCATCGAACATTATAGCTGTTTCTAAAAGAGACAAAAACTCTTTCCGTCCCATTTCTATTTTATCTTTCAAGCTGAAAATTTTCGAAATTTGTTTATACCGTAGACTATACTCAACAATTTCTTCTAAATGAATTCCAATTCAGCACTGTCACAGTGGCCTTCAGCATCATTCCACCACTACCAATCTTTTGAAAAATATATCAATAGCACTTCAGAATTTCGAAAAAAAGCAACATGTCTTCATAATAAATAAATAATATTACCCAAGCGTTCGATTTTATAATTCCCAAACTTCTCTTCTCAACTCTTAGAGAATACTTGGAAATACGGCCTGCATACGAATCCTGGCTTAATAATTACTACCTTATATATATCTGTATAATTAAACTTGTTTATTTTGAATTTCTTGATTTTTTTTCTCTTATATGGGTTCAACCTTTACTTGCAATTTCATAAGCTGACGATATTAAATTGATCATCCACTATTCTAATGCGTTTCGGATTAGTCTATTAGATACATCGTTTAACTTCCCTTGTGCAAAATACTAATCTTAAAATTAATGTCCTAAAACCTGTAATAATGAGTTATTCGCTAATTGGTAATACTCGGTTACTCACTTTCTACACATATAATAATCCTATAAAATAGACGGCCAGATGGCCGAGCAGTTAAGGTGGCAGCCTACCGATCTGGGAGATTTTTCGAGGGTGGTCCCTATGGATATGTTGGGCCCCCGTCCGTCATCACCTGGCCGTCCCATTGTGGGCTTGGCCGAATCCATAATGGGCTTGCTTAAAGAAGCTCTCTTAATGCCCACAGGGCAGAAAGAGTTACGAAAAACAAAATTCTACAAAATATGTTAATTTTTTTTGGCCTCGGAGGGATTTTCGATTCCAAACTTACATTCAATAAACATGTTGATAAAATCATTAAATCCCTAGCTATTCGTCGAGAAATTCTTTCGCGCTCTTGAGAAGCTATATATAAACTAGCAGAGGAACTCGGCGTTGCTCGGGCTTTTTATAAAAATTATATTAATTTTTATCGTTTTGTTAAATTTCCTGCCAATAGATGGCACTACGTGTAAACCAGCAAATGGAATGGAGGTAGAAATCAATTGATTTACAGAAACCCAATAGAAATTTTGGAATGCGATGTTCGACATTATCTAAATTAGCTGTATGTGGACGTAACTTCCGAGTTTCGTAGCAATTGGTCGAACGGCCTAGGCGTGTGTAGCGAATAAACATTTGAAGAAACATTCTCATTTACATATATAAATAGTTTGTGTGTAAAAAAATGTACTATTAAAAATTAAATGTCCTTGAAACATCGGAATTACTTAAAATGAGCGTCAGGTGAATCGAATCGAATCCAGCACTGCAAGCTGCAACGCACTCGAGGGCGGAGCGCATCTGACTCGACCACCAACGCTTTTCCTTTACTATTATTCAATCACTAATTTATACAAAGATATGTACAACACGTGACATGTATAGCATTTACAAAATATAATGAAGTGGACAATTTGATGGTATTTTTGCAGCATCGCTCCTTTCGACTTACATAGAATTGTGGCCGTCGGTCATCAGTGGCGGCCTTAGGGGGTGGCGAGCAGGGCAATCGCCCGGGGCCTCGCTCTTGGAGGGGCCTCGCGCAACAACCAAGTAGAAAAAAGTTGATATTTAAAACTTTTTATTTTATCCTTGGCTATTAGTTATAACAATAAAATAAATTTAATTTATAGTACAGTATATATTAATATTAATAAGTGCCTACTATTTCAATTCACATACTTTGCACAAAGGACAAGGGCCTCGCAAAGATCTGCCGCCTAGGGCCTCGCAAAGATCTGCCGCCCAGAGCCTCGCAATGGATAAGGCCGCCGCTGTCGGTCATAGTTTATATATATATTTTTTGTTAACTTTAGCTAGGCTTAGTATTTCCTTTGTTCTTTTGTCTTATCTGTTCTAGAACTTTCTCCCTTAATTCCTATTCCCTCGGGTGATATCACCGATTTTCTGAAACAATGTCATGGAGACAAAAGGAACAACAAGCCCCTAGGGAGAGAGGAAGTGGAAGAAAGGAGAAGAAACTGGGACTTCGTCGAGAGAGGACGGAGAAAGGAGTGCGGTCCTGACCGAGGAGTCGAGCAAGGAGTGAGAAAAAAACCTTGCGAAAGAAGGCCGAAGGAAGATCATACCTTGATCGCCTAGAGAGAGATCAGAGGTAAGAGACGGCCGAATTAGAGTAACGTAGGACCATTGCTAAGAAATCGAGTTTCCCCAGATTCAAGTAACAACAAGCAGGAAGACCACGAGACAACCCCAGAAAACGTAGACGTTCATAAAAGGAAAGAAATTAAGGTCTGGAGCCATTCAAAGATTCAAGACGGTGAATCATCCGAGACCACGTGGTAGAGAAAAAAATCCCGGGTATTTTCCCTTTTATTCTACTCCTATCCTTATCTATATTTTACTTCTCCTTCGTTAGTTTGTAAGTAGGTTAAGTTTTAGTTATAAGTCGCCCCCACGTGTTTTGTTTCCGTTGTCGCGTGTCGGTTGCCACCACAGAAAATTGTTAGTGTAGACGATTATCTTATGTATATCGAACCCAATAGGCTGTAAGTTGGAATTATTTTAAAGAACCTGTGTTTGAGAATAAAAATTTTTAGTATTCTTACTCGTTTTATTTGTTTCCTGTTCGCAATAATACGTTGCCCTCTAACGGAACTTCACAGAATGACGTTATTGGGTTCGATGTCCCGTGAATGATTCCTGTCCAAGACACAAACAAATTCATCATGCAATTTACATTTGTTAAAGAGATGAATGATTTAAAAAATTACCTCGATTATGAATATACATTATGGCCGAAGCCACTTGAGCACCGATCATTTTTTTACTCTGGCTTCTTCCAATGGTCCATTATTTTCTAAATAATGAGTTAAGTCCTGTCCATCCACATACTCGGAGACGAAGCAGAAACTGAAGAAGACAATTACTACTGCATAAAACCATAAAGTATTACATTTGGTTTATTAGTAATAATAAACCAAATGTAGAGTTAAAATTTACCTAATGTTTGTTTTGAAGTAACATTTAAAGAGAATGTGGGATGGCTCGATACGGTTGTCCATGCTTTTCGTTCTTTATTCAATTCGCGCCTCTATAAATAAAGTAATTTTTTAAATATATACTAGACACAAATTAAGAATACTCTGTAGACGTTTGTAATTAATGTTTATACAACATCATCAGTAAATGTGATGATTTTTAGTATCGAGAATAAACGTTTTATGTACAGTACTAATGACAGAATATGCTTATTAAATTATTTTATATTATTTGGACTTGGCTGTCAAATAATTTTCTATTATTATAAAACCAAGAATATGAAAAACAAAGCTCAAAGCACACCTGTACAAGACAAAAGCGTTTCCTCTCTTTTCAAAGCCACTTTTTTCTCAGAGAGTTTGTGGAGCGAGCCAAATAAACTGTCCCAAAAGTGCCCTTTCCAATTTCATGAAATTTGTACTGTCACTAACAATGTCTTTTTTATATTTTGAAGACTCCAATCCGAATTTACAATTCTAAAATTGCAGAATCATTTAATTGTAAACTTGGCTAAGTGAAGCGTTAAGTGTATAGGAAGAACGAGAACTTATCTGTGAATTGGAAATCTCTGCCGAATTACGGCGACTACAACAGAATTTATAGAATACGTTTGTACAGAATTCTATAAATTTTCCTATTTTTAATGGAACTGTGGATCCTCTTTGTTTACGGGAAGACACTTTGTTCCGTGCAAATTTTCGTCATTCTAAGAAAAGCCAATAATAAAAATCATATACGCTTGAAACGTTATCGGAGAAAATATTTGAAAAATCGTTATTAATTAAATGGTCAGAAACGAAATAATTTGTCTAGTGATAGGAGGTTACACCACTATCTTGTGTTAATTTTAATAATTATAATATATTTTAAATTTATAAGCGGCAGCAGTGTTGTCAGCTTGAGATTAATCCCTTGGCATAGTGTTTTCTCCTGTGCAAAGGGATTTTCTTAGAAAACAGCCAAAAACATAGTGATGCTTAGAATACTCATTTTTAATCTTCGTAGAGGAAAATGCAACTCTGAAGAACTAGATCTTGGCTAATACGTGAAAGAAATTTTTGTTACCTTTAATAACCTAACAACACTGAGCGGCAGTTGCGGTTTTGAATCCCGCTCAGGGCCAAGTATTTTATTATTTTCTTCCAGAAAATTCTATTCCGATAGTCCGATAATTCGGCAGATTGTTTGGCTTTAAAATTATTTTTGTGAGTAGCCGGGGGTGATACCGGTTTAAACCCAAGGACTATATACTACAAGGATAGCCAGATCCCTATTCTACAATGTTAGCCAGGAATGGCAAGTTAGTGACGTCAGCACGAGTCCTGACCTCTTTGTTTACATACTCGTAGAGCAGGTGTGCACGTGTTTAGTTTTCGCTTTTAATATTCGTCCAATTTTGTGATTAACGAAGTGATTTATTTTAATATTTCTGTAATTGTTTTATTTGACTAAGTTTTTTATAAGGTAAGATGATTTAAATATAAGTCATTAAATATTTAAAGCTATATTTTTATGTTAGGTGAAGAACAAAATGCTGAGTACTAGGTGTGCTGTGTATGGTTGCAATAATAACCTTCTTTTTTCAAATTGGAAGCAACCTGTTTACATCGGGTTTGATCAAAAAATGACAAGAGAAATACTTTTAAAATTAATAGCAGAACTTTATTTACTATCGTATAATGTAGTAGCTTGCGTCAGTGACTGTAGTTGCAGTAACATAAGTTTATGGAAAGAATTGAATGTGAATATCAATGAAACGTTTATTATGAATCAATTATTATTATCAATGAAACGTATATTAGAGATATAAATATGTGGTTCGACATTTTTAATAGCTATGCACCAAAAGGTTCTGTTCCAAGCAAAAATGGATATGGTGTAGACTTGGAATTACAAGAAGAACATTTAAATAAAATGATAAAAATAATCTCAACAATGAGAGCAAGTGGAAAAAATGCCCTCCAAATTTTCCAGAAAGGAATGATAATCTCAATGAAATCGCTAATTGATCTTTTTCAAGATATGAAATCGACTTTTGATATAAAATACATCTGCACTCACAATTTAAATCAAGATTGTCTGGAAAACTTTTTTTTTTAAATTAGAAGCCGGGGTCCTAATGAACATCCAAGCCCATTAAATGCTATATATAGGATTAGATTGATTATTTTAGGTAAGAATCCTGGTATTTTAGAGTCAAAAGTAAATACTACAGATCGAAGACAAGAGGAATATATTATACCCAAAGTTTTAGAGAAAGCACATGTAGAAGTATCAAGTGAAAATACAGACCAATATACTGAATGTAAAACTACTTTTTCTTCAAATAAATCTTCAGGAAACTCTACATGCAATCTAGACTTTAACACAATCTCTGAAGAAACTTCCTACGATGCTCTCGAGTATATAGCAGGATATTTTGCCTATAAATATAAAGAAAAATACCCAAACTTAATTAATTCCACTAACAAAATTAAAAATCATTACAACTATAGCATTCCGTCATGGGTGCAACATTTATCTTATGGAGGGCTTATTAAACCTACTGATGAATGGCTAGCAAAAATTATAGAATGGAATAAATATTTCGAAATATATCACGATGAATCGTATAAAAAAGGCCCCGGAGTTGTACAGAATTAGTCAGTGGAAACAGTTTTACCTTTTACTTTAATAAAAGATTTTTGTAAATTAAGAACTATAATAAGAATTAATTATAGAAATCTTAAACAAGAAAACTATAAAATATTGAAAAGAATGCCTTCTGAAAATGGTGATTGTCGAAAAAAAATTAAAAAGTTAAGTAAGATAATCACATAATAAAAAATATAGCTCATTAATTTGTTAAATAAATATTAGACAAAAGACTTGTAAATTTATTGACGTACAGTACACTTATTAAATCCGAAAATTCTACAGTAGTTTACATTTAGTAGTAATTTAATAATTAATTAAGAAATGATTTAATATTTTATCGTATTTTGTTATTTGAAAGATCTGTCATGTTGAAGTAGAGGGCTTGCTGTGACGTCACATAGATCCAAGGTCACGCTAACAAATATACGGGATCTGGCCATCCTTGTAGTTTAAAGTCCTTGGTTTAAACCCCTTTGGATCGGCGAAGACCGCTCACGTTGTCACTGGATGACGGGATGGTAGGAGGGATATTAATTAGTGGGGAGGCCTTAGGTAAGTCGATAAGATGTCCGAATAATTCGAATAATGACAGGCTCAAGGTTAACAATTAGCAAACAATTTAATATAAAAACAAAGCGGATTACAATACAGTTCGATTAACGAACAGTTCGGACAATGAACACATCACAGAAAAAAAGAAGTGACGTAAAATAATGAATACCGATCGGTTTTCGAATTTTAAACACTTCTATTTATGATTGAATTTAAGATCTTGAAAATATGTATAGTAGTTTAAGTGTTAAAATTCTACTTTATTTAGTTAAATTAATTTGTTTTATCAAAGTTAAAGCTGTTAAAATTTATTCACCTGATACAAAAAGCTAGTTTTAGTTAATAATACTCAACATTTGAGAAGGGAAGAGAATAATACCCGTAGAAGACCTTTGATTTCTCTAATACCTAATAATTTTACGCAAAGATCATCTGTCAACTATATAAAGTAGGAAACAAGGAAACAAAATATTTTGTATATTAAGATATTATTGATCTCATTGGTATAAAATTATAATTACTGTAATTTGAAATGGTGATATTGTCGCATTTATATATGTATTAGATTTGCAATATGTTTTATCCTTAATAAAACAATTGATTTACGATTCGGAGTTGCACCTCATTACTTATTAGCACGCTACTTCAGTGAAAATAAGCCACAAAGTTTACTTTTCCTATTATCCTCTTGATTGAAAGATCAAGACAAAGCGAAATCAAATCAACAGACTTCGCGTCGGCACACTGCAATACACTAAAAGTTTAAAGTTATATTTCTATCGACTCGTTTTAACTTATTAATACTTAAGATATTTTACCAAAAATTTTCGTCGTCTTTAAATTAACAAATCCGATAAATTTGTCAATTTCGAATATAAAATATTTCTTAGCATTTTCAAAAGTTTCGGTTACTTCCGCTGTACTTCGCAGGGCGGCACCAAACGTGAAAATTTTCCATCACGTGACTATGATTATGACGTCGTCCGACTGGAGATTGGGAGAGTCAGTCCGATGTGAAGCCGCCATTGTTCCTTGTTCGTATTTTGTGTTGTAACATTTGGACGTTGTGCAAAGATTGGATCGAAATAATCCATAAATAGAATACCATAGTACTATTTGGACACTGAACAAGTAGTATTAGCATACTAGTTGACCGAATAATTGTTATTGTGGGATGTCTGCAAGTGTCGATCAGGTTAGAAAATCCAAGATGGCTTCAAATGCATTCAAGTTGTTGTTTGTCGTAATTTTACGATTAAATTATACATTTTTCCACTTATGATCTAATATACAGTGCTTTTTTGTCTTTCATGATATCTCATCGACCATGCAGCGCATGAAAGGCCAAGGAAGTACAGGTATGTTTATCCTTTATGTGAATTTTTAGATTGACGAGGATCTTAGACATCGCCAAAGATAGAGCTTAGGTTAAATTCTTCGCTAGGAAATTTTACAACAATTATTTCTACTCTAAAACGCAGGCGAATAATATAAATACTACTTTATTAATGTTTAATTATTCAATGACACATTAACTATGAGATTTAGTGATTCATTTAGAATTTGAAACATTTTAACACAGTCTTATGTTAAATTGGCTTATTGTGTTTAATAATTAACCTTTCCACCCAAATACATTAATTTCTTTAAGGAATTTTTACATATTACTCAAGTTTTAGTGTATAATCATATAAAAGTTCCTTGTATTATATTGTTAATTACATTAAAATTTATTTTTTAAGATTGTCTGGAAAACTTTTTTTTTTTCAAATTAGAAGCCGGGATCCTAATGAACATCCAAGCCCATTAAATGCTATATATAGGATTAGATTGATTATTTTAGGTAAGAATCCTGGTATTTTAGAGTCAAAAGTAAATACTACAGATCGAAGACAAGAGGAATATATTATACCCAAAGTTTTAGAGAAAGCACGTGTAGAAGTATCAAGTGAAAATACAGACCAATATACTGAATATAAAACTACTTTTTCTTCAAATAAATCTTCAGGAAACTCTACATGCAATCTAGACTTTAACACAATCTCTGAAGAAACTTCCTACGATGCTCTCGAGTATATAGCAGGATATTTTGCCTATAAATATAAAGAAAAATACCCAAACTTAATTAATTCCACTAACAAAATTAAAAATCATCA